>NC_068404.1:1786578-1884078 GCF_023724105.1 Carassius gibelio | reverse complement strand
AGCATTCGACACAATTTACTTCAGTGAGACAGAATACTCAAGGGCATGCATTTGGGGATTTTTGGTATTTCGGTATTATTGGCTTTTAAGATTAACATCATCAAAAGCGAGAGCAGGAAATAAAGAAAGGTGTTTAATATTCTTCTGGGCATGTGTTACGCTGGATCACGCTGAGCACACATTTACTCAAAACGGGTTTCCTGTCCCGCTCTGTCTTTGCGTCCAAATGGAGCATTTGTGTCAAAGAGTGCCTCGTCTTCCGCTCTGCTCTGTGACCTCACTTCCTCCTCGTGCAAACCTAACATCCATCCATCTCATTGGACTCAATCCAAAAGGTTGAGGGACATACTGCAATACTATTATAACTGTTAAAAGTGTGAGTGAGAGCGACTCTCTGGCAATCTTCAGTCAGACGCAGAACCCAGCCGAGAGACATTAGAGAGATAAATTGGTGACTTCTCTTTGGTGACAGAGTCCTCATGTGTCTCTGCTTGCTTCCGTTGATCAGAGTTTATTGTAATTGTGTTTTTGGGTTATTGGGCTGCATTGATACAAGGTTTTTATGAGAACTAATGCCACAGTGGAAACAGTTATGGCCATCAAGGAATTTTTACGTTCCCTTATTACAAATATTTCTCCTTTTAAATTTATAAATGAAATTTGGTTATCAAAATGACAATTGTGTTATTCCCGTGAAAAAATATAATATATATAGAAACTACTTGCTGATAACATTAATGAAATAAAAGGCTTAAGTGTTCTTAAAAAGAGACTGTTACTTAAGTGCACTTTATAATGAGGATAAATTAAAAGTTGTACATTTTAAAAACATAAAGCTTTAATAATCTTTTGTTTTACTTTAACAAATGACACTTATTTAGATGTGTGTTGATTGACATACTAAAGCGCATATAAAGTGCTAGATTATCAGTTTAATTGCAGTGTGTTGTTCAATATTACATGTAAACTTAATCATTTTAAATGTAATAAACTGTGACTTCATTATTACAAACTACTGTAGAATACGTTTAACTCTTAAGTTCAGCTATTTGCATTCATTAATACACTGTTAACTGTAAATGACATAATTAAGTTTCTGGAAACATAAATTAAGTGTTGCATGTAAGTACATACTTTTAAAGAACATTATTTCCATAATAAAAGGATGCAGTGCTGTGGATCACTTTGCTTACTGCCAGGATTATTATGTTTTTGCTCTGAATCTGATGTTGATATTTCAGTGTGAGGAAACCGCTGGCTGAAGATGGACGTTTGAGACCGTTCCTGTAGTGTATATGGATCATTTGTTGCTCATCGCTCATGTGTAAGACAGCTCTGGGCTGGAATGTAGATTACAGGTGCACCTGTGATGAGTTCCTAAAGTTTTAGTATGGTTACCAGACTGACCCCAAAAACACAGCTGTTGAATTCTGCAGACACACACATAGATCCTCTAGAAGTGAACTGCCTTGTTGTCTAACTAAACTGTGTAAAGCAATACTTTACCTTAAAAAGTTCCTCTTAAATGAAACAGTCCATCCATTTTGGCAACCAAACAGTTGATGGTACATTGACTTTCATAGTATTTCTTATTTTGTATTTTTTACATACTATGTAATTCAATGGCTTTTTGGTTCCCAGAGTTTTTCAAAATATCTTCTTTTGTATTTTTTCATGCCAATGCATTGTTTTGAGCATAAGGGGGAAAAAAGGAAGAATAACAATTTTATTAATGTTATGCTATGTCCTCTGACACCAGGACTCAATTAAATAATAATAATAATAATTACTTGAATAGATATGAACAGGCAAAAACAATGATTTTTTTTATTTTTTTTATTTATTTATTTCTATCACATACATTCCATTTTTAGGTTGCATGAGTCAAAACTATGTTATCAAATATGTAATAGAATGATTTAAAATACAATTCTGCTTTATATAATATGTGTATAAAAGGGCAATAAGAGGGTTTTCCAATTACATACAATGTAGCTGTACACTTTATCTAATTTGCATATTAATATGCTTTTGTGGTAACACATAATGAAAAAGAAGTGTAATCATTGGCAAGATTTTCACAGTTAAAACTGTGACATGTTAGATTTCATATAAATTCACTAACATATAATATCTTTAATGTTCATTTTTGGGTAAATATCCCTTTAATATATTTTAAATATACTAGTAATATTATAGTAATAGTAACTTCATTGTTATAAATGTGTAATTACAAATGTATTTAAGCACATCACATGTTCCATTACTTTAAGCTTACCATTAATGTTTGTGAGTTAGTTTGGAAGTACACTTTAACCAAAAAAAGAGCATTAATGTGGTCTCAGTCTCTGCTGCCTTGGAATGAAACTCAGTGTTTATGGAAGACATTAAACTATTTAAAGGGATCTAAATGAACACCAGTAGTCCAAATCCAATGCACTATGCATAAAGAATCTGGAAGATTAAAACAAGACTGTTCCGACTGGTTCTAGCTATATATTTTTTTTTAGATAGAAAAGTGCTTAGGGCTGGTTTGATGGTGATCAAATTAATTGCATTGGGTTTAAAATTACTGGGTCATTCGTTTAAAGGTTGCTTCCACAAAAAGATCAATATTATCTGGAACTTCGGGCCATTAAATGTTTGAGCTCAAGGTGGGGTTTCGATTCCAAATGCGCTTCTATTGTGGAGAGCTGCCAAATAGCCCTGTGGAAAGAAGCTACACAAACAGGAAGTGACCCTGACATCCTCAGTTTCCATGTGTATGTGCTTCTTCTTAAACCTGCGGTGTTGTACATGGAGGGCATTTACGCAGTGCACAACTATCTTTTTCCCAACACACACACACACACACACACACACAGCTGTGTGCTTCTCTGGAGGCGTCTGGAATGCTGCCGCTTTTGCATCGAGGTGATTTCCTCTCTTGGGATCCAACCATGCCATTTGCACTACATAAATTTGAGCCTATTGGCTAACAAAGGTTGTCCTTTCTTTTCTGCATTCAGCAGGGAATTGCTAGAAGCCTGTATCACTGATCAATGCACACACAGTTTATGTAGAAAGCACAGATATGTGCATAGGAAGTCATATCGTCTGAATCTGGTATTATTCACCACACTGACAGTGTGATACTGACTGTTCATATTACTGTAAAACAATTAGAGTATATTGGCTATACTTTCACAGCAATTTTTACCATAGTAACTAGAATTTATTACCATTACAGCTGCAGACATTAATTTCACAGTGGACAGGGGCAGGAAATGACTGTGCTGTAAAATCAATGATTATCTGTGTCTTCATCATATTCATCTATTGTGTATCTACAGATGATCTGTAATAGTCTGATGCTCACATCTTGATGCTCAAGTTCCTCCTTGAGTTCCCAGCATGCACTGCAAAATGTTTTTTTTTTTTTTCATTATTATTACTTCCTGTTTTATTACATGATGTTGTTGTCACTTATTTTATTGTCATTATTAATTGCAATTTGTTATTTAAAACAAGAAAAAAAAATATTTTGGGGTAAGTAACATTTTATTATTTTTTTTTTATTTTTAAAAAATCATCTTTTATTTATTTTTCATTTATTCATTTAATCTTTTATTCAGCAAGGATGCATTATATTAATAAAAACTGACAATAAAGACGTTGTTATGGTTAAAAAGAGCATTTTAAATAAATATTTAACCTTTCTATTTAAAAAAATCTGATTCTATTAGATTTTTTTGGGGGGGGGGTATTTTAATAATTTCTGTGCTATAACATACATATAGTGTTAAAGCTTTAAATTAAAAACTAAAAACTAAAAACTAAAGCTTATTTTATATACTTAAAACCAAACTGTAGCACTCTTACACTGGCTGTAAGAACAATAGTAGTTTCTTCATTTTGTTGCATTAGTGTTGAAAACTGTCAAAAATACATTTAAAATCCTTGTTTTAGTGAACGTCTGCCGTGGGTTCTAAAAGACTAAGACTAAAAGACTAATCTGATTCAGAGCTAAGTGTGAATTACCATATTATTACACAAATGTATTCTTCTGGGAAGCCGCTTCATTCAAGGTGACATTGCGGTGTGCACATTACGCTGTGACACTATGCAGAATACGGTTTTATGAGATTCATTCAACTTGTCGTTTATCAGAGGGGTTAAATAAACAGGTGCATTCATGCAAGATGTGCGTTTCGACGTGTCAACAGAAGCCCAGTCTCTCCTTAGCATATTTCCCGACGCCTCTCGGCTTCCAGAGGAGATGATATTTACATAAGTAGCTGCTTACTTTTGTCCACTGACCTCCGAGAGGTTATTTATGACCCAGAGCTCATCTTTTAATTCCAGATCTGTATTTTTGGTGATTTGAGAGCCCTGACACACTAATGCACTGCTTTAGCCCCTGGCTATTTTTCACTCCGACGTTGAATATTCAAAAGATGTGCTTAAGAAAAGAGAGAGTGCGACTGAGTAGTGGTATGATAGGAGGGGGTAGAGAGAGTTAACATTAATTAATATTCCACGCAGTAAAAATGAAAGCGAGACCGAGGCTAATTTTATGGGACAATTAATCATGGCTCTCAGTAATTACACTCGGGAGTTTACAAATGATTTTTTAGGGGCCGATAGTAGAAGAAAGAGAGATAATACACAGCCATCAGACGGTCTGAACTCCAAACTCACCAATTAAAGGCGTCCGCAGCTGCTGCGATTGTGCGTCGAGGGAAAGCCAATGAGAGGCAGAGAAAATGAAGATGACAGGCTTTAAAGAAACACCTGAGGGTGCTGTGCAATGGAGGAAAGACAGGCTAGAGCAGGTCTGGGGCCCGTCCAGGTGCACGCTGGGTAAAAATAACAGGCCTCACAACACAGTGCTGCTTCAATGGGAATGTGTCACATGACAATGCAAGCATCTAGAGCAGCTCACACACACACACACACGCACACACAGCAGAGACAAGTCGGCTCCCGTTGAGACACTAGTCTCTCTCAAAAATGAGAACAGGAGAAAAATGTCATTGTTCAGTCTTAGTCTAGAGGATTTGATAATACAGTGGGTGTCATAATGCCTTATTCCAAATGAAAGGATTAATGTTTTGTGCTTTAGTGTGCTGAACTCCATAAGCACCGGGTCTAGTCACCAAACTTGCTTCAAACAAGCTCGTAAATTCATATATAATCTGTTTGTCGCCCCTCCAAGGTGTATTGCAGACAAAACTAAATATAATTTCTAAATCCACTAAAATCTAATCTCACTTGAGACTTTTTTAATCAGTTCTCCTAGAAACATACTTCCAATGTGGGCCAATGCAATGAAATTACATCTGAGTGCTTGCATAAAGTATGTTTTGGGCCAAAGACACCAATCCAGTGTCTGGATCCCTTGTTCTGTCCACAGAGCATTTCAGATGCATTATTATTTGATATGATGTGCAGTGCACATGCAGTGAGTATGTATTTTTTGTAGGTAAATCCAAAAGTTCACATTACCCAGGTTCCCTCTGTTGGCTTTTATTTTAATGCTGAAAATAAGCTCTGTGGCCAACAAGAGTGTATGATTCTCATCTGATAATCTTGACAAATGAACACAGATTTTATGAATTTTGAAGAATTTTGAATGAATAAACTATACTGCAGTTGCGCAATCACCACAACTCTTTCTGTCTTTATTTGAATACTTCTTCATAATTTTGAGTTAGAATAGTTTGCTAGAATGACAACACAATAAGACTATGAAAGCAGACACGTAGATAAGTTCACCTGTTCAGTGCAATGTTTAATGTCCCAGACAATATTTGTCAAAATTGCATTTTTTCAAGACAAGTAAAAGCTTAAAAATATCACTGATGTATTATGGATTAATAACATTACAGGGTGCCTCATTTGCCATGATAACTTAACGTACAAATGACTATGAAAGGGTGTGTAATATTAGGCACTATATATTTTATTATATGTAAAAAAATTTAATTCATAAAAGCATTACTTGGCTTTTTAGATACATTTTCTAGATTTTTCTTTTTTTTTTATTATTGTTGTGTAAGACGATGCGTGTTATTTTGCTTTGTCCCATGAACTGCTCATTATATTTGAATGATAGTAGAATATTGTCAAATGTGTTCTACATTGTCCACCCCATCGTGTGCTGCTCCACCCTGTCATCGTGATATTTTACAATAATATTTTAAATAATAAGTCAGTCAATCTATATAATCCAGTGTGTTCAGTAGCTAGGTGTGGGGGCAATAGCATGCATACAAAAAACTGCATACAAATATCAGTTTTGCCCAAATAAGAAAAAATACATGTGCAAATTTCATTAAAAACACATGGTTTACATAAAATATTCTTTTTATAATTTGAAAACAAACAAATTTACGCTGTTTAGAAAAGGGACATCATACCTTTTGGAAAATATAATTTTAATTTTAATTTTGCAAGGAAAACATATTTAATGGTAATATATATATTTACAAAACAGGGTGGACATATGTTATGGTTTATGATTCGAATAATGGCCCTTTATTATATATATATATATATATATATATATATATATATATATATATATATATATATATATATAATGTATTTCGAGTACTTGAGTGTCTACTATTTTTTACATGACATGAAGTGAGTGGGAAATTAAAACCATAATATTTGAGTATTGTGAGGGCTGAAAGGCACTTTATGGTGATACTGACCATTATATGTTGTCGAATAAAACATGAACATATATTTTGTCAGCCACAGACCTTATTTAAAGCTTTTAAACAAAAACTCTTTCTCACAAAAAGAGAGTATGTTTAAAGTCAACAATAGAAAATACTGACGACCACGTTTTATCAAATTAAGCTGAAATCCACCACAACTTTAATACAGTGAAACTATATATATATTCATATTACGGCTATTCACAGTTTATTATTTTGCCTAAACTCCAGGATATTTGCAGCTGCATTGATGTTTTTATTGAAAACTGAGGTTTAGTCTCAGACATTTTGCTTATGCATTTCTCTCAAATATCTAGCTGATGTATTGCACCTGCAGCAGAAGCTTGTGAAACGCTGTGGAAAACAAGACTTCCAGCGGCCGGACCCATGCTGTGTTCTCTGGGTCAGATGAAGAGGTTGATTATTGGTCCCTTCCTTTTCCTTGGTCTGTTTATTTTTATGAGATTATGTGTGTATGTCTAACCTAACCCAGTTTATGGCGGCTGCAGCCTCTAGAATTTGTGCAGTGGATCTGAGTTTGTCTTTGCTAACACGATCACGCCGGTTGACCTTCCTCCGCTCAGACTGGATGCAGGCTCAGATAACAGTTGACTGGCAGCAGGAGTAAATGCAAGGGGCGCCCAGCATCTCAGAGAGTAAACGCACCGCGCAAACTCTGACATAACCTGATCCTGCCCTGACGAGACTCACACACAGTCATACATCAGTGCCAGACAGCCAGCACAACCGTACACACACACACACACACACACACACATACATTTGAAACAGCCTTGTGTGACACTTTTAACAACTAACAGCTGCTGAAATAGTATATGATAGATAGATAGATAGATAGATAGATAGATAGATAGATAGATAGATAGATAGATAGATAGATAGATAGATAGATAGATAGATAGATAGATAGATATCGTTAATGTGTCATGTTGAGAAAGGCACTGTAAAGAGATCATAGAAGCAAAATCACTGTAATATCAGTTTATTAAAATAATATTCTCTTTAGACATAATAATGTCTTTTCTAAGTGTGTGGTGAATTTGAGACTGGCCTTTGATTCATTACACAAGCAAAGCTTATAAAAGATGAGTCAGATTAATGGATTTGTTGTTTTTAATAATGAAAGTCGTAATGCCCTCCTATAACAGTATTAATAGATGAAGAAATGTGCATATGTCCTACTATAATGAAGCAATACTGCAGACGTCTTTGCCATCAAAAAAAAGTACAATAACATTACAACAATCTGATGAATCATATTTTATTCTCAGATTGCTGGGCTTGAATACAATGCATATCAATGACTGGAAATGATTTGCATCTTTACGTTTCTATTTGTAGGAATGTGACAATATCAAGAGCCAATCAGCATAGAGCAATCCATTACAATGACACATCACTTAACATTTATTTTCCATAGGATTGAATTTTGTTTTGCATATTGTTTGTGTAGCTCACTCAAGGACAAACTAATTCCTTCTGTGATTGGTCTTGCATGTTTCTGAATATGTGCACATTCATGAGTTTGACCTACCTTGTCACCGTTCAACTAGACAGCAGGGAAACACATTTGAATCACATTACCAGATGCAAGTCGAGACAAGACTTTTCCTTCTAATGCATTGGTTTTACAGTAGTCTGGTCTCACCTGATGCTAAATGAACTAAGTCCTAGTCATCTGTCCATGTAGACAGTATTTTTTGGCACTGAAGCAAGGTATTTAGATACACCTTAAGAAAGTTTTCTGTTAGCATTAACACAATGGGAATGCCTGAGAGGCCAGGGCCATATAAATGTTGAATAGCATGAGATTCCAGCAACACCCATTGTCCCCGTTATGGCCAAATAATGGTGTAGTTAGTGTTGTTCAGCGGCAGAGGCAGGAGAGGCAATGCTTCCTCAAAAAATATAAAAATACAAAAAAATAAACATGACATTAAAATTGCACAAATTACTCATGTTTCTAACGTAATACAGTCCAAGAGCAAAGTTCAGGAGTCCCTCATGCCTCCCCTGAGCCCACTGAGTTTTAACAGACCCCTTAAAGCAGGGTTCCTCAAATCTTGCCCTGATCAAACTCACCTGAAGACACTGATTAGCATGCTCAGGTGAGTTTGATTAGGGTTACAGCTGAACTCTGCAGGAAAGTGGATCTCGTGGGCCAGATTTGAGGATCCCTGCCTTAAAGCATGCTGTTTGTGTGGTGGGGGTAACTGAGAATGAATGGGATAAAGTCACTTTAGAGGAGGTGTTAAAAAACCTGCCTCTTGCTTTTGTACACGCTAAATCAGTCTGAATGAACAGAATGATGGTGTTAATGGAAAGACTCATTGAAAAGCAAGTAAACAGTTCACCCACTAATATATCTCCACTTTGTCACATCAAAATGAAGCATAAAATGGCCTGAAAACATGATTTGCAAGTATTTTTTAATTAATGTATTTATATATTTGTGTGTGTGCGTGTGTGTGAGCTTGGTAAAATTATAGGTGGATCTTGATGACTGTGACCAGTGTTTAACAAGCTTTGAAGGATGATGATGATCTGAAAACAAGTTAAATATCCATTTCTAAATTAAATTTATTGTTATTGCCTTGAGTTATTATTTTGAAATCAATGTGAAAATGCTTAAAACACCAACCTGATAGGATATATAGTTGGTTTTCATAAATATAACATTCATTTCGTAATTGCATGTATGTAAAAATACAAAATAGAATTGTATTTGGCTTCTATATTAATAGTAGCCTAAGTAATGGAAATAATGTTTACTTAGTTAACCTGCATTACTTATTTAACCAGTTATTAAGTGTAACTGAGACATGAATTTACATTTGATGAATACATATACAACGAGGACATGTAGCCACTGTTGTATTTAATATCTAGTGCACTTGATCGGCGCAGTGTACTTCAAATCTTAAAATATATAATATTTTTTGGTTACACTTTATTTCGATAGTCCGCTTTAGACATTCTACTGACTATAAGTAACTTTGTAACTACATGTCAACTACATGTCAACTAAATCTCAGAAATTTGCAACTACATGTCTACTAACTCTCAGAGTAGACTGTTAGGGTAGGTTTAGGGTTAGTATAAGTTGACAATAAGTTGACAAAGAAAGTGTCAGAAGCTATTAAGCAGACAGTCTACTAATACTCTACTAACTGCTTGTTGACATGTAGTTGCAAAGTTACTTAATGTTAGTAGAATGTCTGAAGTGGACTATCAAAATAAAGTGTTACCTATTTTTTTTAAAGTTGCACCTACTATAACATAATATAAATGAAATAAAGGGATATTTCAGTGTATTTAAATGCACTTAAATGAATTTCTATCCTAATGTCTGTTGGCATAAGCTGGCACCACTGAACGTGTTGAATCAACACTTGTTGGATCTTGTAATATCTGAGAAGTGATGTACTCGGTCTGCTGTTGGTCTGTTGATGCAGTGTGAATTGTCCTTTGGGGTGAATTTAGCATATTCTTTCAGGTTCCCTTTTATTAAAATATTCTAAAGTGTACTTTTTCACAAGGGAATGCAATTCCAGAATGCACTCTTACATTTTTTTGTCCAAAATGGTGAAAGGAGTCAATAGAAATGTAGGAAATAAGATGATTCCGTCTGAATGCGTAGTAATAAATGATTTAAGCTAGATAGAGATTCACAGGCCTCAGGCGGCAAACATGACATCTTTATAAGTGAAGTAATTTAATTGTGACACCATGAATCACACTGTTGCTCTCTTTGTTTTAGTTCTTAGTAATACTGCAATCCAATCAAACTAATTGCAAGTTCTGTGATTTTATTTTATTCCGTAATTGGACATTAGAACCTTAGAGCATATATCTTGGAGTGTAATTATTCATTTGAAACGCCTCTTAATATGCTTGTCTTAAATTAAACCGCTGTCACTGTGGGTAGTAACTGGAACAATAAAGAATATTGATTTAGTGAGATTCTTGTCCAGTCTAGGATATGAAATAGTTATCATTGAAAAGGGAGGGGAGGAGAGTAGACCAAGACCAACAGAAGAAGGAAACACAATGGTACTGTTATGATACTGAATACCATATACACATCCCAAGGTTGTAGGAAAATTTGGCTTCTATTCAAAAATGAACAGATCAAGGTCTCAAAACTTTTTAGTTTATTTGCTTGTGCAATTGAAGTATATTGTAATGTAGCATACATTATTTTTTGTTCAGATTTTGCATATGTAGTTGATCATTTCAGTTATTTGGTAGATAATGTTAGTATAATATCCCATAATAATAACACAATTGTTTTTGCAGGTTTGAGCTCAATGCAATACAACTATAAAAACTAATGTTTTAATATTGTTATTAGATAATGTGCCCGTCTGTTTGTTTGTGTCCCCTCACAGAACTTCAGATATACTGATCAGGTTCAGTTATTAGGAAAGGAAGATGATCCGATCTTGGTATTTCTGTGATCATCTGAATCCAGACCAACATCTTGACTTTCTTGAATATTGTAAGACTGGGGTGAAGGTCGGCAGTCCCCTTGCTTGCGTTTGTTTGTAATTGAATTTACATGGATGCATTATTGACAATGAGTTATGGAAAAAAAATTATTTATTGAGATTGATCATATTTTTCTGGTCATTAACAACAACAATAATAGGAACAATTCCAATAAAACTAACTAAAATGCAATGCAACATTGCTCATATGCCACTGAATGATATACTATAAGCATTAGCTCAATAATACAGCCAGGGTGACCTCTAATCATGTTTGCATTTTACACAGACAAACTTTCAAATTAGGGTGACGTATAATCTATGCCATCACTGTTTCCCAAATGTCAAAACCTGTTACCCTGAAAAGTAAAAGGCCTGACATTAAAAGGTTGGACAATTTCAAACTAATTTGCTCATTTCTAGCTAATAGTCAAGTTCACAAAAGCACATTGTACACTTTGAAGGGGTTTTACTTGTAGATATTGATTATATTAAATGTAATAAATAATTGTTTAACTTTACACTTTCAAAATGGTAACAGTATTGACCTTGCATGATGTATGAGATACATGCTTGTGTTTTAAGTGTAGGAATCCTGGTTGAAAGATGATGTAATCTCCTAGAAGTGATGTCACTTGAATTGACACAAATAAATATATTAAAATTTTATAGAAAAGAAAATGCATACTTGTGCCAAAAACATTTCTTAACAATGAGGCTATATTTAGAACAATATGCAAATGTGATTTTTATGTCATTTGCCTTTATTTTACTAATTAAAAGTCCTGATGAAAAATCATAGTGAGGGACAGCCCAAAACCTTACCCTTATCAGCATAAATGCTATTTAAATTATTTCTAATTATTCTTTAGCATAAAGGCCTGAAAAAGGTTGAATGAAGAAAGAAGAGCACTTCTATCACAAGGTGATGTATTATTTTAAAATTCCAGTGAGCACTTGTAGGGATTGTAAAATTATCTCGAAGAGCCATAATACTGGACAAATAGACCAGTTCTACGGAAATGCAATGCACCGCAACCAAATACAGTAATGCACTGTAAATTCTTAACAAAATCAAATACAGAAATGCACTGCAAATACTCACAACTAGTGCTGTCAACCGACTAATTGCGATTAATCTCATCCTAAATAAGAGATTTTGTTTAAATAATGTAACACATAATATATGTAAATGTACTGTGTTTATTTATTTTGTATACAAGTGCTGGTCATATAATTAGAATATCATCAAAAAGTTGATTTCACTAATTCCATTCAAAAAGTGAAACTTGTATATTATATCCATTCATTACACACAGACTGATATATTTCAAATGTTTATTTCTTTTAACTTTGATGATTATAACTGACAACTAAGGAAAATCACAAATTCAGTATCTCAGGGAATTAGAATATTGTGAAAAGGTTCAATATTGAAGACACCTGGTGCCACACTCTAATCAGCTAATTAACTCAAAACACCTGCAAAGGCCTTTAAATGGTCTCTCAGTCTAGTTCTGAAGGCTACACAATCATGGGGAAGACTGCTGACTTGACAGTTGATGACCATTGACTCATTGCACAAGGAGAGCAAGACACAAAAGGTCATTGCAAAAGAGGCTGGCTGTTCACAGAGCTCTGTGTCCAAGCACATTGATAGAGAGGCAAAGTGAAGGAAAAAGATGTGGTCGAAAAAAAGTGTACAAGCGATAGGGATAACCGCACCCTGGAGAGGATTGTGAAACAAAACCCATTCAAAAATGTGGGGGATATTCACAAAGAGTGGACTGCAGCTGGAGTCAGTGCTTCAAGAACCACTACACACAGACGTATGTAAGACATGGGTTTCAGCTTCGCATTCCTTGTGTCAAGCCACTCTTGAACAACAGACAGCTTCAGAAGTGTCTCGCTTCAAAAAGGACTGGACTGCTGCTGAGTTGTCCAAAGTTATGTTCTCTGATGAAAGTAAATTTTGCATTTTCTTTGGAAATTGGAGAAATCAGAGACCCAGAGTCTGGAGGAAGAGAGGAGAGGCACACAATCCACGTTGCTTGAGGTCCAATGTAAAGTTTCCACAGTCATTGATGGTTTGGGGTGCCATGTCATCTGCTGGTGTTGGTCCACTGTGTTTTCTGAGGTCAAAGGTCAACTCAGCCGTATACCAGGAAGTTTTAGAGCACTTCATGTTTCCTGCTCCTGACCAACTTTATGGAGATACAGATTTCATTTTCCAACAGGACTTGGCCCCACCACACAGTGCCAAAGCTTCCAGTACCTGGTTTAAGGACCATGGTATCCCTGTTCTTAACTGGCCAGTAAACTCGCCTGACCTTAACTCCATAGAAAATCTATGGGGTATTGTGAAGAGGAAGATGCGATATGCCAGACCCAAGAATGCAGAAGAGTTGAACGCCACTATCAGAGCAACCTGGGTTTTCATAACACCTGAGCAGTGCCACAGACTGATCGACTGATCATGCCACGCCGCATTGATGCAGTAATTCAGACAAAAGGAGCCACAACTAAGTATTGAGTGCTGTACATGCTCATACTTTTCATGTTCATTCTTTTCAGTTGGCCAAAATTTATAAAAATCCTTTCTTTGTATTGGTCTTAAATAATATTCAAATTTTCTGAGATACTGAATTAGGGATTTTCCTTAGTTGTCAGTTATAATCATCAAAATTAAAAGAAATAAACATTTGAAATATATCAGTCTCTGTATAATGAATCAATATAATAGACAAGTTTCACTTTTTGAATGGAATTAGTGAAATAAATAAACTTTTTTATGATATTCTAATTATATGACCAGCTCCTGTATATAAATACACACATTTAGTAGATAGTTTGAAAATATTTACATGTATATACATTTATATGTTTAGATTATTACAATTTATATTATATATAAATATATTTAATATATAAACAACATATTTCCCTTACATATATACATGCATGTCTTTTTATTTATATATAAATAATAAATATATAAATAATACACATTACACACTCATATATTATGTAAAGAAAAATGTTTATTTTGGATGTGATTCATTGTTTGACAGTATTACTCACAACGCAACCAAATACAGAAATGCACTGCAAATACTTACAAAGCTACCAAATACAGAAACGCGTTGCAAATACTCAACACAACTAAATACAGAAATGCGCTGCAAATACTCACAATGCAAACAAATACAGAAATGTATTGTAAATACTTAACAAAACAAAATACAGAAATGCGCTCCAAATACTCACCACACAACCAAATACAGAAATGCACTGTAAATACTCAACAAAACCAGATAAAGAAATGTGCTGCAAATGCTCACAATGCAACCAAGTACAGAAATGCACTGCAAGTACTTTCAATGCAACCAAATATAGAAACACACTGCACATACTCACAACCCAACCAAATGCGTATTCCTGTATTTGGTTGTGTTATGAGCATTTGCATCACATGTGTTGTCAAAATGATGATATTGTCTTAATTTTCTGGTGTTTTTCCTCTCAATGCTTCCCAGAATATGTCAAATACAAGTACACTAGAACATACACATTCCTTCCAGAACCCATCCCTGCACCGCTCATTATAACTCCCTCCTGGAACCGGGCTGGAGAGTTGCCATGGTAACATCTATCCAATTAAGTGAGGTCATCAACCATTGTCTGTCTTTCCAGAGAGAAAGAGATGAGAAGAGAGCGAGAGAGAGAGAGAGAGAGGAGTGTAACAAATACAAAGCTAGATGATTTCTTTGTGAAGTTCCCACTGTGCAAACACTTCCATGTGTTTCATGTTGCGAAGACTACGGTTTTTGAAAATTGTCCGAAAACTACTCAACCTTACAAGACCTGAATCTCACATTAGCATTGCCACAGAGACGCCAGACAGAATTAGCTATTGATTAGGACAAAAAAGTAAGAGAGAAAAGGAGAGAGAGAGAGAGAAAGGTTGGCGCCAAAGAAGAGGAAATGTTCCAGCACTGCGATTTACTGCTTGGGTTCTCAACAGCCTACAATCCCCACTGGAGCCAATTTACACACACACACACACACACAACGTGTCTGCAACAGTCAATAATGGAAATTGGATGTCCCTCTACATCGCCATGGCGACACCCCCACCTCCTCATTAAAGCACCTTGAAAGTTTTAGGCCAATCCATGATCCTGATAGATTTCCGATGGAGTCAAGATCCTCACGTAGCCAAGGGGGAATTTTAGACAGGTTACCTGTGTTTCAGATTTAATGTCACAACAGACTAAACCACAGGCCAGTTACTGCATTCAGAAATGAACGCTTTAAAGTGTTTATGTCAGTCTGAAGATCAACCTTCCTGCAAAGTTCAGCTCCAACCCTAATAAAACACCTGAACCAGCTGATTAATAAAGTATATTATTTTCATAATTCAAACAATTTTAATCCAAACGGTGAAAGGAGTCAAGAGAAATGTAGATAACGGTTTATTTACGATGTTACTGTATATGTACACAATAAATGCATTGTATAACATTATTAATTTAAATGTAAGTATATAGTAGTTAAGGCCAGCTAATATAAATTGGGACCTAATATACAACACAAAAGCCCACTTAACAAAAAAGACACTATGCACAAAATATCTGTTTTCCAGATCCATTCAGAAAGGACCCTGTTCCCATGAAGCATCACTGTCCCAAAGGACATAAGAATACACTCTTTCAGAATTATTTTAAAAGCAGAAATCAAAGTTGGGAATGGGAAAATGAATTCTGAAATAGTGGGTGGTCACTCTTGCACTTTATTCCATTTGGTGCCGCTAGCAGCACAGAAAACCCTACACCTTTAAAAACATAATGAAGAAAACTACAGAAATACTGATACAGGATACAGCCCTGGCACTCTCAGACGTGGGGCAGAAATCATCGGTGACAGGCAGTGTGAGCACTGATGCCATCAACTACAAGCATTACTGCTAAATTATGGCTCCATCATCAGTGGCACAGTGACAGCTTCATAAACTTTGATTTAATCAGATGGGGGAAATTGAAGCATTATATGAGATAATGTACGGCTGAGTGGTGATATATCTGCAGAACTGGCCGCCCACGACTCCTATCAGAATTCATTACGTCCACTCACTGGACACCGCACCAGTATTTAACACCTAAACCTGAACGCCATCCAAGAAACCCTGAAAGAAGCAGAAGACAAAGAGAGCGATCAACAAAAAAGAGAGAGAAAGATAAAGCATGTGTGTGTGTGTGTGTGTGTGTGCACATTAATTAATTCAGGTTGAGACCAGTCTGTGCAAATTGGAGCGTGATGGAGACACTGGCCCCTGTGCTGCCGGGGTCAATGTCATCCCTTTGTTTTTGTCTTCTAATGCAATCAATGAAGTTCTTCCACTATCTATTGAAAGTCAAAGTGGACGTATCTGCCGAGCGGCTGAGGGCTTTGTCAGATAGGAGAATCAAGCCCATATTTCTTTCAGTCATGTTGTGCCCGCGCTCAGTCTTGTCTGTGTGCGCTCGCTCCTAATATACAAAAGGATCTATTGAAATATGCATGAGGGCCATGATGGCAGCTCTAAAAATACTCTCAGATGGGGAATACATCGACAGCCCTGTCATTGAGCTCTCCTTGAGATACAGCATCACACCTGATCCAGCAAGACTGATCTTTCTGCCTTACTCCCAGCACACCCTCTGTCAGAAACACTCTGTCGTACATGAATACGCACAAGCACACACTACTCACACACAGTGGCTCTGCTCCATACGCTCATAACCTCATAAAATCACTTCAAAGACTCGTTATGGGCAGCAACTTACACAAACATTTAAGTAGTAAGTACATAACACTAAGTATATAACATTTTATAAGCACTTTTTTTTGTCTTTTGTCTTTGAAATACGGTTAAAGTGACAAGCATTTATGGTAAACTAAAATACAATGTCAGTTGAATCTTATAAATCATGTATTTAAATATATATGCAATTACACATTTGTAATGATACTGAAGCAATTTAGTACATTTAAACTATTAACTTTAAATTTGTCAGGGATCTGGGAAAGAAGACCCAATTGCAGGGAGATAACAAGATTTTATTGACAAGACAGACTGATACATGAGGTAGTGAAGTGCACAACAGAAACACAATAAACAGAACAGCTAGGGAAGGCCACTGGGAAGGCTTCGGGAAACAACTGGCAGAATACTTGGGCAACAGAGGGGGCAGCCAGACCAGGCTGATAGAAAGGTCACATGAGGCACCATAGAGCAGAGCTCAGAAACTTGTTGACCACTGACTCTGGAGACAGACCAGATGCCAGGCTGGAAGAACCAGGGCAGGACACAAGGGGACAGGTCAGGAACTCGAACACAAGACAGGACAGGACAAAGCTCCACAAAAACACAAGTTAAATCCAAGACAAAGAATATAAACCAATGAACTAATAAAAGTAACAAATAACCTTTTATTAGGAAATAACCAAATTTAACCAACTTAAGAGAATGATCAAACCAAAACAAGAATCAATGCTAGAAAATTAAATAAATATTACAAATGAAAGCAAAGGGCAAGAAAAAACAAATTACTAAAACAAAGAGCAAGAAAAGAACATAGAATCACAAGGGCTAGACAAAACAAGGGCACAAGACAAACCACTATAAATAGGGAGGAAAATACATGAGGGACAGGTGAGCACAATTAGACCAACAAGAGGGTGTGGTAAAGAGGAAACAAGGAGGAGAGGCTAAAGGAGCACATAGCCAAGAAAATAACTAACAAGGCCATGTGCTGACACTAGACACAGGAAACAAACATAAAACAAAGTCACAGTGCGAAACCCTGACAAAATTAGAATTAAAAATTAAATTCTTAATGTAATTTTAACTTTAAATGTAATACCAAATAATAATTATAATCAAGTACTTTTACATGTGGTTTAATGCATTAATGTCAATGCATTAAAATAAATGGGCTTCTTTAAACAGATTAAACATAATTATTTAAATGTACTTTGACAATATTACAAAGTGTATTTTTAAAAGTGTACTCAAGTTAAGAAACACAGTTATGAGAGTGTACTTTATATAAGTATATAAAGTGCATATCTTCACAAGGGATTTGACTGGAAAACTGAACCTTTTGCAGTGTATTAAGGGATTGCATTATCTAAGATAATGTCATGTTCTAATTATTGTATCAATGAAGTAAGTGCATATAAATACAACCAAAATGTCCTGACTTCAAAGAATCATGGAAGCTAATTGCTATTTAACACAATAATTTATCATTTACTTTTCATATATCATATACTGTTGATGAAGGATTGTAATAATTCTTGGCAAAAATTACTCATTTAGCTTGTTTATGAAGTGACAGATTAATACAAGCAAATGACATTTCCTATCATTGTCTATAGCTGTGACAAAAATATGCTTCAAATACAATTGCACCAATTACACTTAATGCACACCTTTTGCTTTTCATTAGTGTAAAATCCTGTCCATGTTGGGAAATATTAAATATTCAATTACTTTACTCTAACCAATCTCACATTGCAATCATGATTTCCTAAATTGTAAAAAAGAACTCCCAAGGAGGAATTTCCCAGATATTGTAGGAATCAAGAGATTCTGGTTGAGATTTTGGTCACAGTTCTGAATTTTACAAGAAATCTAAACCTGCACAGCCTTCAGCAGCATCTCCCTGGTGTTTGAGTCACTCACTCTCGTAGAAACACACTCCATTCCTCTGTCAGATGGACTCTGTTCAAACAGAGTGGGGCTGCGAGCTCCCCTACAGTGCGGGGTGGGATTCGGCTCCGGTGACACCTCAGTAATTGGACTGATTTTTCCGGATCCGGTGTGAAATATGCCTGTGTGAGTTTAATAAGTTCCAGAGTGTGTGTCTGCATGCAGCTATTCCCCCGGTGCACCTGAGAGTTCACCAACATTTATCACCTCCGTATCCAGCAACACTCAGCTTAAAGCAGACTAATGCCTTCCGGCTCCTGTGGCCCCTCAGTTGCCCGCACATCCAGGCCAACAAACAGGCCTCTAATAGTTATCTATGGAGCCCCAAATATGCCTCTAATAGTTATCTATGGACCCCCTCGCACCCAATGAAAAGTCACATTCATTTGGTTGCGCTATCCAGTTCAGGGTAAGTGGATCAATTGAGGCAGACTACAAATTCAGCAGGTTTACACAAACTACCAGCTGTAAAGTTGAGCTTGAGTGATTAACCCGGGATTTATTCGCTCCTGCTTTGCCTGACGTCACTCTGAACTCATTACGGCACACATACTGGAAAATACAACCTTGGCACATGACTATGAATGCTAATGCCCCTCAGATTGATTTTTAATTAGTAACACTTTTAGATCAGGGGCCAATCACATTGGCCTTTTTCTTGCATAACTAATCCGCAGGAGAGTGGGTATTCGTAGGAAGTTAAGAGAGGCTAAAAGTTTAAGACAGAACTCTTAGCTCAGACGACAACATGACCAATTTCACATTCAGACTGAATCTTGATCCAAAGAGGAGAGGAGAAATGTTACTCTCTTCTGGACCAGATAACATGTGCACATTTAAAGGACAGGAGCTCCAAGAGATGCTTCAGTATTGTTGTCACGTGGTTTGTACATTACAAGATCCTGGACATGTCCGACTGACTGGTAGTATCCTTTCAGACTAAATAAATCAAGTAAAGAGAGTTGCAAAGAACTCTGTGTTTTGTGGAGTTTTAAAAGCAGCAGTATTCACTCCATCTCCACTACTTTAGCTCAAACGAGTTAGTTTCTCTGTACAGGAGCATGTGTGATATTTGAGAGGTTCAGTTTGTTTCTCAGGAGGCTCTGAGTCTCTTCGTGGAGGTCAGGTTATCAATAAAGGAAGGAGACTCGGTAACACTCATTTATTACAGTAATGAAGTAACAAATCCAATTATTCTCACAAGACTCTCGGAGACGTTTCACACTACAAACCTGGAGCAATACGCTGCTACGATGGGATACTGTAGCGTGCTACAATAAACTTCCCAGTTTCCCAAGATTTACCTGAAAACATGATATATGAAATATGATCCTTTGTTACAGCCAAATGTAGTTTTATTTCTGTCTCTCTCTCAAATAATATTTAGAGTTTAGTTCAAATCTTACATTTTGATTTTATATTAATAAAAAAGACTAAAACAAAGACCATACCAACATGTAATTATTGTAAAGGAGTGTGATAACTAACAATGGACAGTGAGTGTCATTGGTGGGTTTTTTAATTGACAGCTCTAACTACGAATCAGTACGGCTTTAGCCTCATCTGTAAGTAGTTCTGCCAGATGGGAAAAAGAAGTGCGTTGCATTGGAAAGTTTCGTGCGGAGCTAATGAGTGTTCTCCCCAGTGTTTATGTCCAGTTTGTGATTGCAGCTAGAAGTAAGTTTAAATGTTCTTATCTTTATTCGTAATACATTTGTGTATTGTTGCTGTGCTGTTAAAGTTAGTCACAGACTATTAAAGATGAAAGGTAGAATTTTAATTTGGTTTGTTAGTCAATGTAATAAAAAACCTACGTTTTTTCTAATGAGCTCTGTAGGTTGACCAAACACTGCATCATAACGTCATGTTGCTAATCCAATGTGAGCTGCAACAGTAACCAAACACACTATAAACAACAGTCTATTCTTTAATTTTTTTATATATTTATAGTTAGGCCTGTATATTTAAAATATATTGCCTTTATGCTAATAGTTTAGCTGACTATTATTAGTACCACTATATTAGCACTACTTTACCGAAAGAATTTAGCACTACTGTATGAATAGTCTGTCAAGCTACAGTCTAAAAATGGTTTAATCAAGCATTTCTTATGCTATCCGTTCACCTTACATCATTGTATCATTGTGTGAGGAGCAATTACATTGTTGCTTAATTGATTTAAATATTTGGACTTAACATTTATATGAGTTTCTAGCATTGAGACATTTATTGTTAATCTAAATGTGGATAAATTCAGAATAAATTATGCTTTATTACCAGCACATACATGCAATTATGTGTAAATACATCAGTCACTAATCTTACGTACAGTATTAAGGCTACACTGACTACTTTTTGTAGTAGGCCTAAAACATTAAAATGTATCTAAATGGGATGAGAGAACTTCTCTTTTTCTGTACAAATAATTAAACTAGAAAAAAAGTATGCTAAGTGTGATCGGTTCTAATTTTACGAATGTGACCTTAAATGTGAGACATGATAAAACACGTTCAGTACTGAATCCATGAGAAGCGTTTGTTACTTCTAATGCTATGCTTGCTTGTTCAGTGCCTTTTACTTGATTAGATATTTAACTAATGAATACAGAATTCTTCAGAAGTTAACAAAATTAATGACACATTTTCATGGAAACGAGTCTTAGATTTATTGTGTTTATAAAATATTGTGTTTATAAAATATTGCCTCATATGTACTGTAAGAATACTTTTGAAAGTTTTAGATTACTGCAGTGCATTGTAGACTAAATTTCACGTATTTTCACGTAAATCCTATAACATTTATTTTTCAGTGTACTCCAAAAAATAAATATTTTTAACTCCTTTGTTTGGTGAAGGATGTGGCAGAGTCAACTGATAAATCATGTTTGTGTGTGTGTGTGTTTTCAGGAGTCTCCAAGCTTTCCAGGTGCATTGTGGATGCAAGTGGAGAGTGGATGGGTGCTTTGCATCGATACAATTGTAAATGATGAGATCCAACCTACTAATAAAATAATTATAATAATAATAATAATAATAATAATAATATTCTTTCAAAATATGGTCAAAGAATTGTGCTTTTGTTGTCATATCCAAAACAGCAGTACGTTCCTATACATCTATGCATGTAATATATTCCATACATACCCAATGATTTAAACCTTGTGTTTAACATAAAACAGATAGTTCTGGTCCTTGATTCTGACTGGTTGAGCTGTGCTCGAAGCTGTTGTAAATTATTTTACAAACATACACCTTTGTTTACATCACTTTGTTGCAACCACAACAGTTTCTGAAAAGAAGAATAATGTTCGTATTAATATCATTTCACTTTATTTGCTCTAAAACCTTGTGAAACTATTGTACATACATGGAACATCTCCATTCCCCATTTTGCCTAACAATGGCCCTTAGCTGTTATAAATTCACTGTAAACCACAGCTTCTTGCTTTAATGTTAAAGGTCCCATTCTTCGTGATCCCATACGATATGATTATTTTATTCAACAGAATTTGCCTACAACGAACGACCCGTTTGGTCTACATCCCTCTAGTTCCTGCAGGAATGACGTCACCAAAACTGTTTTTTGACTAACCTCCGCCCACAGAAAAAAGGGGGCGTGGTCTTGTTGCGCTCCGACGGAGAAGAGGAAGAATTGCATTTGCGTTTGTCGCCATGTCGTCGAAACGCTGTTATTTTCATGTTTGGGCTTCCCAGGGACACTGTACTTGGAGATTAATGGTTACAATTTATGTTTAACTCGGTTCCCGAAAATTATAATCCACATGTAAAACTATGTGCAGCACATTTTGCTGAAGACAGCTTCCTCAATCTCAATCAGTTTAATGCCGGATTCACACAAAGATTATTCCTGAAAGATGGAGCAGTTCCCTCTTTGTCTGGAGAAGGCGTTGTTTATGGACCACAAAGTGTATTTTATTATTTAAGTTGGTGCGTTTAACAGTTTCTGTAACTTATTACACAAAGGGCAACGCTGTTTAGCTTTGATAACTAGATGTTAAGGCTGTGGAAAAAAATCGAATGCGATGTTCATGTGCATCTCGTCAGTAAAAACGCTCCTGTGATTATAAGTACATCTCCAGCACCTGCGTTCAGATCAGGATTGCCAGGTTTTCAAAACAAATCCTGCCCACTTGCTTCTCAAAACTAGCCCAATCGCGTTTCCAGGAGGGCAGCGCGCGCTCAGCTGCTGTCGAATCACAACAGAGCAACCTCTGGCACAATCAGAACTAGTTACGTATTTCTGAAGGAGGGACTTTATAGAACAAGGAAGTCATCAGCCCGTTTTTATGACAGTGGAAACAGCGGTATACAAATAGGTGAATTGTGTGAAAAATACTGTGTTTTTTTAAACGCGAAACATGAACACGTTATACTGCACACTGTAAACACAATCAAAGCTTCAAAAAAGCGTGAAAACGGGACCATTAAACGGGGGGGGTGTGGGTTGGGGGGTTACATGTTGCCTGAAACATAACTACACTGTAAAACAAATTCCGTAAAATATAGAGTAAAAAACTGCCAGATTTGGTTGCCAGAATTTTACCATAAAAAAAATGAAGGAAACGTTTTAGGTTTTACGGATTTAAAAAAACGTTAACTGTTATAATGCTAATACCAACCTTTTGAAGTACTGAAGTACCTTTGTTAAATACACTAATAACCACCAAGAGCAGGCGGTGATGAGAATGTCACATGATGACCCAAAGCTCATCACAAGCAGCTTTTAAATACCAACATATATAAGGTTCATAGTGTCACATAAACACTAAACACCATGGTAACACGCACAAAACCGAAATAGAGCAACAAACATTAATTTAACGATGACCATTAAAGATAACATACAACCCTAATGGACACAACAGATGAGAAAAAACTAAGAAGAACATGGTTATTTCAATGAAATAACATCAAATGTGAAATGTAACGCGGTTATTCACTGTAAAGTAAACACTCTTTTTTACTTCCAAAAACTGTTTATAACTGTTAAATTACATGTAATGTCCATACAGTTTCTCTCCCCATTAGGGGAACTTGCCATTAAATAATTCATAGGTTTTTATAGTACCATTCTTACAGTCTTTTACTGTTAAAATCACAGAATTTTTTTCAAGTGCAAAGACCAGAATGTATCAAAAATTCAGTTAGCAGAAAATGAGTCATACGTCACAAGAAATAGGACAAATATCAGTCATAAGAACTGGCAGCGCCCCTAGAGTCACACTCACACAACCCATCAGAATCATGTGTGCTTGTGATTCGAGAACAGAAGGAGTGTCTCAGATCGGCTGGAAGGAGAAAGAGGTCAGTTCAGAGCAGGACAGTACAAGGTCCCTCATGAGTGACTCTTGACAGAGCAGAAGAACACAGCTCAGATTAATCCCAGCGGACGATAAGGTGCAGAGACCCTGTTTCAATGGGCTAATGATCCGGGAGTAATAAATGTGCTCGCTGATTCCTCTTCAGTGTCTCCTCACAAAGGCCAGAGCGGTTTTAATTTAAAGTGGGTGGGAGGACGAAGGGACAGACAGAGCCGATAGAGATAGATTCAAAAGTGTCACAATGAATGTATCGGGAGAGAGCAGAGCTCTTCTATCCATCACATCTGAATACATTCAATTAACTCCCACTAAACGTACAGTAGCAGGTTTCTCCGCTTTGCACAGGTCTTCATTGCCTCCCTCACTCGCTCCACTGCTCTCTTATTTCAATAAAAATGCAAATACAGACAGTCGGGAGAAGAAGAGAAACGATCAATGGCAAAGAAACATTTTATAGCCCCACTGTCAGACTAATGACCGCTGGGCAATTTTCTTCAGAAAAACAGTGAAAGACATTATCATATAATCTCCTGAGATTATGAATGTCCATGAGGTGGAATTTACACTAAATGAGACATTTGGAGAGTTCATAAGCTTGTTAATATTTTGAGTTGAAAAAGAGTCTTAAAGTATCTTATATAGATTTTTTTTTTTTTTGGGGGGGGGGGGGGTTTATTGTAGGCTACTAAATAAATTCTACCAAACACAAGTATTCCTGTAATAGTTCAAATTTACAGTGATGGATTCAGATGGTAACCACTTTCTATTCATCTAAGAATCCAAAAAAATGTATTACTGTTTCCATATATATATATATATATATATATTAGGTCAAATGATTAAAATTGGTAATCAAGTTAATCAGAATTGTCAATGGATTGATCAGGATTAATCATTATTTGCAATTTTTTCTGAAATGCATACCAAAAGATAAATAACAGGACACAGATACATAGTTTTCATGTATTGATTCATCAATATGTGGTTCTTTTTTTCTGAATTTCAAAAGTTTAACATTTACTTAGATCAAATTTACCTGAGCACTATATCAAACCATGCCATTTAACTACAGATAGTGTAAGAGTTTTAGGTGAACCAGTGGTTAAATATAGCCACATATCTATGAAATTATGCATAGAGAAACTCGAAAGAATGAACTCAAACACAAACATGCACCACCATTACATAAGCAGCACTCTGGGCACTCTTGTTTGTGGGAGGTGTTCATTTGCTCTGCCACAATACTTTTCGATATTTTCATGTTCTGAAGGCTTCAAGTGCCAGTAAAACCCAGTAAAAATGCATATGCTTTTCCAAACAGCTGTAATTTTCGCTGCATTGCATGTAGGCGTTCTGCGCATGCACAGTGTGAAACACAGGATGCTATAACAGGAAGAAGCTCCAGCATATCAACTACCAAAGTCGTCTCTGTTTATCGAGCTTGGCATGAATGTATTTGAGAGTAACTGGGGTAAAAACTTAAGCTTTTTCTGTGTTTTTTTAGTCGCGGCGCCTGTTTTTTATTATCTTGAGAATTCAGAGATCGCCGAGACTTTCCTGACCTGAATAATTTGTCACACTGCGCATGCGTGAAATGCGTTAAAAAATTTGACGTAATTAACAACAAACAACTAATTATATGTAAAAATGTATAGCCTGAATGCACTGTAAGTCGCTTTGGATAAAAGCGTCTGCTAAATGCATAAATTTAATTTTAATTTAAAATCTATAAATCAGCTCGAGCTCGTTGTAGCAGGATGGATTCTGATTGGCTGTCAATGTTTGTATCGTTCATCAGCTGGAAAAAAAATCTTTCTGAAAATGATTCCAATTATATTGTTTCTCTGTGCCATTATCGTTATAGCTGTGGTGTGAACTATTCTTTATCGTGCTTGGTCTTAACCAAGCCTTAAGATATTGGATATCTCACTGTGTGGTGGATCTCTACACTGTAAAATCCTTAATGTTGGAACACCTGGGCTGAGGTCATGTGACTGTGTTGCTGGGGCAGTGAGAACAATGAAAGTTCACCCCTGGCCCATTTGTTATAATGCGTTGATTCTCATCCATAGTGCGGCCAGCGTCCCCTGAGTGTCGTTAGCAGGCTGTGAGCCATTGACCTCTGATGAATACTGGAAAACCAGACTTAAGCAGAGTAATCAAGGTAGAGCCATTGATTGACCTGGTTCCCCAAGTGGGCATCAGGCCAAGCGACCGCTGATTATTCAACTCATCAAATATTTATTTGTACACAAAGCACAGTCACTTCGCCAATCTTTAATTATCCAGCATAGAGTGTTTATTAGTTTTTGTAACTATCACCATGTGGTGTGATCATTAAAATAGTGCAATTCGCTTAACGGCTTCTTCCCAACAACTCTCACGGAACAGCAAAATTTCACCTCCCATCTAGGTTCATCAACAATAATCCCATCGAGTTCAACCAGAAATCTTGGGGTAATCATTGATGACCAGCTGACCTTCATTGCAACGACAAAATCATGCAGCAACATGAGGAAGATAAGGCCCTTCCTTACAGAGCAGGCTGAAAAACTACTCTCCTTGTCATTACTAGCTCTGCCGGAAAAACCATCAGAGAAATATGAATGGTTTCCAATACAAATACCATTGCAAACATTAGAAAACATTAACTTTTAACCATTAAAACCATTTTTAAAAAAATTCTGTAGCATGTTTTTCTGTATTGTGTTCTGGACATATTTCATTAGGATTTAGTGGTTTTAACACGCCACCAACAGAAGGTGACCAATTACCTGTAGTGTCCAATAGGCACCATCACAGTTTCCATTAACACCAATACAATTCCAATTATAACCAGTAAACCCATTTTAAAATTCTGTGATGGTGTCTATTGATTCTTTCAGTAGAGAGACTGGACAACTTCAATGCTCTTATAGCTGGACTTCCAAAATGTGCAGTCAAACCTCAAAGTCAAATGATGCAGAGCACAGCAGCACTGCTGGTCTTCAGTGAGCCCAAGAGAGCTCACATCACTTTATCTCTCTGCATTGGCTGTCGTTGGCTGCTCTGATGCATTGATGCATCTACGGTCTCTTATCCCCTTCCAGGAGCCTGCGGTTGGTGAGTGAGAGACCCTAATGGTACCATCACAGAGAGGCACAAAACCACTTTCCAGAACCTTCTTATTCACTGTTCCTAGTTGTTGGAATGACCTAATTGACCTTCCTAATTCTGTTCGAACAGCTAAATCTCTTTCAGTAATGAATAAACAGTTGAAAAGTCATCTCCTCTCTGAGCACTTTATTACATCCTGCTGACTCTTCTGTTGCACTGTGCTGGTTTCAGACATATTTTCATTTCTATTTGATTCTATTCTATGTATTTCATTACAATTATTTAATTTGAGTTAATTTTATGCCATCACAAACATTAAAGTAACATTGACATTTTACTTCACTTTCTGAGCTAGTTCAGACAGTAGCTTTCACATTCACTCAGTGGATTGTATCCATTGCAAAAAATAAATAAATAAACTGGATACTGTAGTGTAGAATTATGTGGAGCTAACTATGCTCATGGGTACTCTAATCACCAGGTATATAAGACTAATCACTCTGAAGTCACAGGAAATTGACATAACGATATGCTAACAATGCTGATTGGATGGTGAACCAGTCTAAAGTCTTCACTAGCATCTATCGTGAGCAGTGATGTGTAAGGCAGCAGAAAAGTCTATTTTAAGCCTTTCAAAACCCAGAAACTGGTAAAACATTTACCTCGGGTCCTGCTGCAGAATGGGCCTTGTCCTGCAGAGTTTCGCTCCAACCCCAATTAAACACACATGAACCAAACTAGTCAAGGTCCTCGTGATTAACTAGAAGCTTCAAGGCCAGTATGTTGGACAAGCTAGAGTTAAGTTTTGCAGGATGTTGACCTTCCAGGGACATCCTACTATAATATGACAATATAACTGTTGTTTTATATATTATGTGTTAATATACATGACTATCAAAAGATGATTTTAGCCTCCACAGTGGTGTAATTACATCATGTACAACCAGGGGTTTACCGGACAAGGCCAAACCTTGAGGTTAAAGGGGACATCAGATGCAAAATTCACTTTTAGATGGTGTTTAAACATAAATGTGTGTTAGGAGTGTGTGTACACAATCACCCTACAATGATAAAAATACACCCAGTGTTTTTTTTTTTTTAAATCCCCATAAATAATAAGCTCTTTCTCAGATCAAGCTGTTCATAGATTCTAGGCAGTGTGACGTAGCTTTGCCCAGGGCACTTCCACGATTGTTGGGTGACACGGCCGTTTTATCTCAGCTCTGCCCTGAGTGAGCTGTGAACAGTCCGCCATTGTTTCGACTGGAGCAGGTGTAGACAATAGCGTCTCTAAGCGATTGAGGTGTTTTGTGTTGGATGTAATAATGAACAAAGAAGTTGTCATTTACTCCCATTATCTGAGCCGCTGAAGACGCAGTGGATTGCTTTTGATTTTGAAGAGAATGTGCCCCCGATCTACCTAAATGCACCTATGTACAGCCTAATCATTCGTGATTCAGCTTAGCCAACAGAGGAAGTGAGTAAGGTTTTTTATGAATCTTTGCACACCGCCTTTCCTACTTTAATAATGTGCTAGTTTGCAAGTTCCGGATGAATGCGGCTGAAGTAAACAGTCTCTCCGAGAACAGCTTGTCACCCCACGGAAGAGAGGAGCGATGTGAGCAGAGCTCATTAGCATTTAAAGGGGCATGGACCAAAGTGGCTTGCTGTGAACAGAGCTGGTTCCGACAAGGTAAAAAGGGTGTTGTTTTACATTACCATTGAGAAATTTTAACCAAAGTATGTTACAGGTTTTTCATGAATACCCTAAAGAATCATATTAACTTGTGGAAAATGCTCGTCTGATGTCCCCTTTAAGGCTTGGGGCAAACCTCTTTGGCCCAAAAGACCTTTTTCAGAAAATGTGCAACCAAATGTGCCCATCTGCAATGAAAAGCACTGAAGTCCATATAAAATGCTCTTGTGTGAAAGTGGCCTGAAAACAACAAGTGTGTCGATCCAAACAGGTTCTTTCAATTTTCACTGATTTCTTTGTGAGACAGTATATATGATTACTCCACAGCACAGCTGTCTGCATCTGTGCACGAAATCAATCTGGCTGCTTGCCTTATTTGATGATGAAATAACCTCTTCCCCTTTACTTGATTGCATGTGGTTATTGGAAGTTGAAAATATAGCACAAGTAATTACAAACCTCATCCATAATACACTTAAGCCGCATCGCTGCTAGCTGAGAGCTGAGTCTATCGTAAAGCTTCCCAGATCTCTGAGCAGTGATGATGAGTGATTGTGTGTTTTAACCCTGTGAATTTCTTAGAGAGCTCCGCTATGGCTGCTCTTATTGAAAGCAGAACGGGGAGACGAGTAATTAAAGCCCTGCAAACAGCAGCAAGGATGAGCCCTAACCGCTAGACTGAGGCCACGGCATGAAAAATTGCCCCTCCACTATTTCAATTAATCAGTTGTATTTGGCGTAATGCTGTTTGACGTTGGCAGGAGAAACGTCCTCCGGGAGGGTCTGTCCTCCGACCGGCCACGCTCCTTTATTTTCTCATCGGATTGCACACGCATGTGCGTGACTGTGCCGAATACATGCCAGTGACCACATGTGTGTGTTTGTCTGTGTGTGATATTAAGCATATGTAAGTGCCAGAACCGATCTCTTTTGCTTTATCAATGCACTCTCTTTCGGCCGAGGCTGATTATGAAGGCCACACAGCACAGCACCAGGACCTGATTAACCTTCTACTGACTCTCTGGCATACGACGGCGGACACAAACACCCCCTCGCCCCCCTTCCCGTCCTCCTGTGATAAATTAAACAATGAAGGAATCCAATGGCCCAGCAATTACCAAACACCTTGGACACACTCACATTTTTCAGCTCTGTCAGGGGCTTGTCTGGTGCGGTGGGTTTTCGCCTGATCTCTGGCGGCTCTTCGCTCTTCCTAACTTTGTTTTTTCTGATGTAGATTAGATCTGCCACCCCATTACAGATTCATTTTCCTAATTTTTCATGTCCGCACCGCGCCCCATCTGTGGCTGGATGATAATTGTGAGGACCAGCCTTGGTGATTAGCATCAGCAGAATTAATTACAGCCACCATTAAGGCTGCAGGTTGCAGTCGGTGATCAAGAGAAATTAACTTCCTCCCAAGCCTCTAAATCATCTCACCTCTGGCCCCTTTGACAGAGGCACGCCCCGCTCTCACCTCCTAAACACAACCAGAAACGCACACGAACATACACACAGGACCTCACACTTGGCGCATCCGTGACTAGCACGTCAGCTAAATGTTACACACGCGAGCGTGCGTGCAACTGGAGCTCATTAGAGGTTTCCTCGCGTGTATTATCTCCAGTATGGTGCGTTCGGGGTGAGTCGAGTGAGGGTTTGAGTTTGGGCTTCTCTACAAGTTGGGAGCAGGGCCCGGTTGTCATGCACAAAGAGGGCAGTGGAGATGATGATGGCTGTATTGATGAGCTATAGCCACCAAAAAACACCAGCACTTAGAATATAAATGATGAAATACGTCTAGGTTGAGTGAAACTACATGATTTGAATTCAACATTAATCAAAACTAAAGTTTCACAGGTTTTAAAGAAAGGGTGCAGTGGGTGATTGTCTGAGCGCTGAATGGCTGTTAATGTGTTGCTACACATTTGCTAGGTGGGAAATTAACATTTTAGATGTTGATGTTTTATAAATAGAGTTAGAGGTTCATGTTATTAACACTAAGTTAGAGCAATACTGATAGCGATGCTTAGGCCTACAGAAAAAATGCTGTATCACAATTTTTTTTTTTTTTTTTGAGACACCTCTATACTTTCTTTAACTACATATTACCTGTGTTAAGGAAAGTTACTTTTAAAAGTAATGCATTACGATACTTCCCAAAAAAATGTTTTACTAATTATGTGACTTGGTTGCTTTGTATGGAAAGTACTGTGTTATGTTACTTTTGCATGGCTCTTTAAATCTGGGCGGGGCTTGCTTGTTTGTTTTTAAAATAAAAAGGTTTTATTTGGGGCAAATGTACAAAGCCCTTTCACAACAAAAGTAAAATGAATAAGCCTCAGGCTGAATGAAATGTAAATTCACATCTGTACAGTTCATACGATAATATATTACATATTACTATAAGCAAATGTACCAATGCACCCTTTATCCCTTAGTGATAAAGAAGGTACAATTGTGTCCCTTGGGTACTGCACCAGTGACAAGTAACCCTAAATGTAAATAATGTTTTACATTTTTTGACAGTCTAGTTCCTTTGCTGAAAAACAAAATTCTTAACCAGCCAAAGTTGGTTTGCTGGTCATATGCTACATCTACGCTAATCCATATACAATTGAAAACATGACGTTTTAGATCATACATTGAATGAGTGCAACCTACTGTAGACACACCAGTGAGTGGGGAAATGTTTTGCAAATAAAATGGCCGTGCCAAAAGAACACATACATACTACACAGAACATTCGTTGGAATAGTATTCATTAAACACTGTTGCAGAATGTGTAAGGTACAGTGTGTGTGGGACAGTGTTTATGTATCCATGTGTGTGTATGAGAGAGTGATGTATTTGTAAGTGATGTTAATGGCACGGCCCTTGGGTCCTGCTGAGAGCTCTGTGGAGCCGGTGTGGAGTAAGATAAGCAAATTGCAGACTGGATCACACTGACTTGTCAAGGTTAAGCAGAGAGACACAGCAGCGGGCTTCAGCTCTGATTACTGAATTACACACACAGACTCGCTAGCTCTCATTCTCTTGCTTTCTTCTCACACACACTACTGACAGAGAATGGTTCGGCACAGCGATCCACAGGAGCCTAATCTTCACCGGTGGGTGTTATCATTAAAATGAATGTGATTTAGTTGTTCAGGATGTGACAGGGTGCTGAGCGCCTCTGAAATCTCTGCCAGTATATTGAGAGAGAAGTACAATAAAACACACATGTGTGATTAGTGTCAGCAAAGGACTTTATAAAGCTGCATCACACATACCCATGATAACATTTCATAATACACACACAGACACACAGTAGAGAATTAAACCAGTGCCAGTATTACACTGCAAGAACAGGGTGGATGAAATAATAGAAATACATCAAACTAGCGCATTCAACAGACTCCAATGATTTAGAATAGAATTTGCTCAAATTGGCCTCCTACTATATATGGGATATATAATATAATATTTTATAATGAAATTTAATATTATTGGTTTCACACGTGCATTCATTTTCTTACTTTAACTCTGAATATAAATTCACTTTATTTTTAGCAAAAGCCCTATTTGATTTATAAATTTGCTGATGAGAACGATTGTCCCATTGTTTACTGTAAGGTAGATATATTAGGTATAATATAATTCAATTAATTGTTTAATATTCAGCTAATTTTGTCTGTTGTCTTTCTTGCAATCCTAATATAGAGAAGTATAAATAAATAGAAACCCTAATAAACAGTAAGCCGTTCCTTGTCTTCTAAACAGGCATTGTGTTTGTCAAATCTGTTCAGAAATGCATGACAATTTAAATATATTAAATTCATTGTCATGTTTAGGAAACCAGTTTTGAGCTTTGTGACATCCTGCGTTCTCCTGCTAAAAGCTATTATATCACAAGATGGGTACACTGTGGTCATAAAGGGATGGATATGTTCAGCAATGATACTCAATGATACTACTGTGGTGTTTAAATTATGTTCAATTGGTATGAAAGGCCCAAAGTGTGCAGAAAAAGTCAACTTTGATACCATTGATACAAGGCAGGACAGATCCATGCTTTCGATGTTTGCTCCAAATTCTGAATGTTGCAGCAGACTGATGAGAAAGGTAACCTTTTTCCAGTCTTCTTTAGTCCCGTTTTTGTGAGCTTGTGCCTCAGTTTCCTATTCTTAGCTTCCAGGAGTGTGTTCTTCTGCTGCTGTACCTCATCTCTTTATAAAAGACTTATATGACTCATTAAAATAGGAACAAAAGCTATTCAAGGAGCCAATAATATTCATTATATACAACGCCAGGTTTATTAGACAGCTAGATTAGAAATCAAGCTAGAAAGTACTCTTTAATTTATTCAGCAATCATGTAAGCGCCTCATTCTGTAAAGCAGACTCATATTCCCCAGCCGTTCTGACCAATCATCAAACCAGACGACTCTCATGAGACGGCTGCCAATAGGGTATGGATTCCCAACCAATTGAAACAGTTACTATCCCATTATCTGTGAGTGTATTTTTCTACATATTGCTACATATTTCACAGTTTATGGGACCTTTTACTAAGAAATATGGACTACTTGAAATTTCAGGTTATACCAACAGAATTCCCCCAATGTTGTCCCAACTTGCCAAATATAGTATCAAACTGAGCAATATTGCTGAAATGTTCAGGTTTATTTGTTCCCAGTGTACATTGCAGGATGTAAACTGCATAGGGTTACTGTCATAGGATTATTGTATTGCTGTTTGTTGACTTTGTTGTTATTGTTAATTATTTGTGTTGGGATGTTATCTTTTACAGTTGTTAATTGTCATTCTTCTTCAAGCTTGTGTTGAGGTTTATGATTTCCATAAACCACATCCCAGAAATCTTTGCTTTGTGGTAATTGTGCCTTCAGAAACATAATGCATAGTTCACTTATCCTGCATATATATATATGTAATAGTTGCCTTGATAAATTTATTGGCTTAATGAGGAATTTTACATTAAGTAAACAAACTAATTTAAATTGACAACGTTACACCGTTTTCTTACTATCTAGGACAATACTTAAGACAGAAACATTGAGAACCCAATAGCCTTCTGGTGGACAAACTGGTAGGACAAAATTTCAAACAAAGTCATGCCAAAACAAAGTTTGCTTAGAGTTTGTTTTGTAATTTTGCAAAGCTAACTTTCAAACACGTTAAAACTACCATTTAATAAAAATAAAGGTTCTTTATTGGTTTATGCCTATGGTTCCATTAAGAACCTTTAGCACCATTAAACTTTTCCAAATGCTAAAAAGGTTCTTTACATTTTTTAAATGTTCTTCACACCAAATAAAAAATTATCTTTTAAGCATTATTATTTGAGGAACCTAAAATGTGACCCTGGAGCACAAAACCAGTCAAATATATTTTTAGCAATAGCCAAAAAAAGATTGTATGGGTCAAAATTATAGATTTTTCTTTTATACCAAAAATCATTAGGATATTAAGGAAAGATCAAATTCCATGAAGATATTTTATAAATGTCTGACCGTAAATATATCAAAACTTAATTTTTGATTAGTAATATGCATTGCTAAGAATTCAGTTTGACAACTATAAAGGCGATTTTCTCTTTATTTTATTTTATTTTATTTATTTTTTTTATTTTTTTTTATTTTTTTGCACCCTCAGATTCTAGATATTCAAATAGTTGTGTCTCGGCCAAATATTTTCCTATTCTAACAAACCATACATCAATGGAGGGATTGCTTACTCAGTTTTCTGATGATGTATAAATCTCAATTTAAAAAAATGACACTTAAAAACTGGTTTTGTGGTCCAGGGTCACAATTGGTTCTTCTATGGCATCCTCTATTTTTAAGAGCATGGGTCTGTAAGTTACTCTGGTTATTTTCTTCTGTTCAGGCCATTGAGGTCAGATGTTTGCAGGTAAAAACATGAACACACTGGAGAGGCATGCATTTTTAGTAGAAATTGAAGTAATAATTCTAACTGAAAGCAACACTGTTGTTCTTGTTTAATAATGTATAGCTCATTGCTGTTGCATAAAGTGCTATATATATTTCAGAGCTTCTACTAACATATTCCCTTGCAACAGCATAGGTGAGAAAATATAATGTTAGGTGTATTCTTTCAAGCAGACAATGCAAATTAAAGGTTTTCTGTGCAAGTTAGAAAAAAAACATGCAAAGGATACTATATGTACATGCATCCTTCCTTACTCTGTTTTTGTCTCGCTCTGCCCTCTCCCAACCTCCCTGGCTCTCTCTCTCACTCTCCCTAGTGTTATCAGTCTCCTCTCCAGCAGCACAGCTGTGTGCTGATTTAAAAGGTTAACAGACTAGTCAGCAATTACACTGCACTGTGCAGTAAAACACAATTACATTACAGCTGAGGACAAATGCCAGGCACTCCATTCAGAAGAGAGAGAGAGAGAGAAGATGCAGACAGTCTACAGTGCCACTAAACCACAATACTCCTTTGTGTTTCTGCCGGGACTCAACTGTTTGCATCTACATTGTGTATCTACAATCTAACATCTAAAATGATTTGATTTGGTAAGTTTTGTCAGAGATTCAGCTTTCTAAAATAGTGAATGTGAATAACATTTTAAACCAACCTAAGGTACAGTATTAGATGGTTATGTGTGGCCAACCCTATAATTTCTAATTCTAAAATAAAATAAACATAAATAAATAAAAGCACTACATTTTATTAAGGATGCATTTGCATTTTTTTAAACTATACTTTTAAATAATACAATATAATATTAATTTACATGTCCATGACTGTTTCTTAAGTGCACTTTTTAACAATGTTCAGTTAAAAGGTTTACTTTCACATTTTTAGTCATCAGTGTTTTAATAAGTTTTGTCAAGGTTTAAAGCAGTGCACTTATTTTGTGTTGACATACTAAAGCACAAGTAATTATGGGCTAATTTTAGCCGTAAAGTGTTTTATTGAGAGACATTCAGTGTTCTTGCAACTTCAATAGAAATGCCATTAAAGTATAATTTAGTTTTCCATGAATGCATGTCAGTACATTCAGCAGTCAAAATACTTACAAAAATAAGATAATTTATTAAGAAATTACATAAAAAAGCACTACTTAGGTGGTACCAAATACTCTATTTCAGCTATGCATTAAAATCATCTTTAACTAAATAAAACATTTAATGGTAATTAATGGCAATTATCATTATAATTAATTGAAACATTGAGTTTGCATTAAGAATGTTCTTAAAAGTCTACTATATGCTCTACAAATATAATATTATTTAAGTAATAAGTACTCTTGTTAAAAGTTTGCAGGAGAGCTGCTTTGGCTGGTCTGTTTAAAGGTACAGGTTGTAGGACCTGCCACTAGAGGGCGCACTACCAAAACAATAACAATCACGTGGTTTGATGACACCAAGGAGGAGCGTGGAATGACGGGATTTGTTGTCTTCTACCCAACCGCTGATGGCCATCAATCAGACGGAAAGATAAATCATGGATTTAACACGAGTTCAACGGTTTGCGCGAGTAGATTACATACAAACTCAATGCAAAGACGCGATCAGATTGCGTGGGTCTAGAGATGTGATGCCCTGCGTTTGGCGTGTATGCCCCATAATACTAATCCTGTTGATCGTTATAATAGCATGCGTTTTCTGTAAAGATACGAATCAAAACAACTCACCTGTCGAGTAAAACACAAGTGAGATCGGCATCTCTTTCTAGTTGATGTTTGTCGTGAAGCTACTTCTGCATTTGTCCACGACACTGTTGTCATGTGGTTTCTACGTCAGTAAAGGCAGTCACAAAAGGTAACTAACATCACTGACCGGTGACTGCACTGCCCCGTGTCACTGTTTAGATGGGGATTTTCTCATGATTTACAAGTAGTTGAAAACATTATAGATATTGTTAGTAATTGGCTGGACAAAATATATAACACTAGCCTAGTGGTTTTTGGATATTTTACTTCAAATATCTTCCAAATTGTACCTTTAAATGATTTTAAGGGGTGTCTGGAGCATTTGTTAGACCAGCATGCCAACAACCTATCCAAGAAAACCAACTTAAGCTGGTTTAATAGGTATTTTTTAAGCAGCATGGGGTAGGACAAAATGTGTCACAAATGTGTTCAGATTGGGTTACGGATTCAGTATTTCTTTATATTGTTTGCTGACACCTGAAGTCCAATAAAAAATCTAAATCCTGAAGCAAAACCAGTTGAGAACCACTAATCTAAAGCTGGTCACGCACACAGCATTCACTTCTAACCACGAACACTCAACAAATCACAACTCAGACAAGCTGCTCCAGAGCTGCAGAGTCCTGCGTGCGTGTTCAGCGTTGCGTTCAAGCGTGTGTAATTTACCAGACCAGTGGGCACCAGGATGGAGCAAGCCCGGCACGGCGGTCTGGAGTGTGTCTGCTGAAGGTCTGTGTGCTTTCAAAGACCGTTCATGAAAGAAGAGAGAGGCTGTTCATTAGGGAATCCTTCCTGTATGAGAGCTGCGGTCTCAGCGGCTGATTTATGATTCGCATCGGCTCTGCTCATGCTACGCTAACAATGCTCATTAAAAAGAGGATGTCATCACTCTGCGACACCGCAGGAGTCATACGTGTCACATGCATCCTCAATACAGCGAACTGCTGACCAATACCATCCACAACATCCTGTAAATCTGTCATCACGGCCGCGGAAACACACACACACACACACACACACACAGAGAGAGACTATTAGAGTGCAGTGATAGAGGATCAGAGGTTAATGTGGAGCTGTTTGCTGGTGTTTAGTTTAGTATTAGAGGATGTAATGTGTTCACTGCTATTTGTATGTGCGTCTGAATTCATGTTTTTGGTACTTTAATGGTGTGTGTGTGTGTGTGTGTGTGTGTGTGTGTGTGTGTGTGTGTGGCAAGGATGTAATCAAATTCTCAAGATTTAGAGGACCAAATGCAAAACTTAAAGGGATAATATAGAAATCTTTCATCATTTACTGCCCTCATATGCTTCCAGACCTGTGCTTTCTTTTAACTTGGGCAAAAACAATTAAAAAATATTTTTTCTTAAATCTTCACAATATCATCTTTCGTTTTCCACATAAGAAATAATTATAGCACACTTCAGCATACTTTTAAAAAGAGTATTAATCATGGAAATTATTTACTTTAAAATAATATTGAAGTATTTAAGTGTAATGTCAATTGCAAAATTAATTGTATTGTATTTTTGTATTATAGTTTAATTGCAATCAGTTAATCCCTAGTGATTTTTGACCCACTTAACATCTTTTTATGCCATTCCGTTATTACTTCTATTGTCTTTAAAATATGGTTAAAATGTTTAAAGTAAAAAAGTAAAGTAATATCGAATGGCACATTACAATAAAAATTCTAATCAAGTACTTAACATGCGCTTTTATATGTTAACATCAAAATAAGTGCACTTCTTTAAATCAAGACAAAAGATTATTAAAGAACAATGATTGAACTTTTAATTGTACATCATGACAAAATGTACTTTTTAAAATTGTGATCTTTTAAAAGTGATCTCTTCACTTAAGATGCATTTTAGTTGTAATATTATTTATTATATAAGTAAAAATTCAGTGCAACTAAGTGCAATTCTTTTTCACGAAGAAATCATCATTTTAACAGACCACTGTTTTAAAAATTGTCTATATGGTTACAGCTTGGGGACAAAATTGCAATGCTTTCTTATAGCAGTAAACAAGAAGTGTTAAAGCTTGAGTTAGTCTGTGGTTATTTGTTAAGCCTAAGTATCATGTGTGAGTGTTTGCTTTCTCTCTTGTTCATGGTTGGAGGTTTGGGCTCTGGGCTCTGAGCAGACCTGCTGCTGTACACTCAACAGATAAGCAGCACAGGACAAGATAAGAGCGCACACACACACACACACACACACTGAAGAACGAGACCCGACAGACAGGCTAAACCCTTTCTGCCCCTTCCAGAACTGGGATGTGTTTTCCAAAAGTAAGCCTCATCATCGAACCACTGACACCAATGATGTCTACGATCAACTTAGTTCACGATGCTGTTGTGAAATGCAGCGCTGGTCCAATCCTCTGAACAGGTTCATTATCTGGTGGAAATCAGCTCAACAAATGGGCCAAAACCACATATTTCAGATAAGGAGAACCATAGTGCAATAACTGTCCATGTTCAAAAACATTTTCTACACATAAATTTTCTTTGAAGTTTACAGACATTTTCTTTAACCCTAAAACACAATGTAAAACCTAATTCAAAATATGGGTAAAACCAATAAAAATCTACAGGCTACAAAAACATTTATTGTAAGCCCTGTTTTTATGGGCGTTTCTTGGAGTATGCGGTGAGGACACAGACTAACATGAAAACATGATGAAACATAATAATATGTCTTCTTACCAAGTTACAGGTGAAAAGTGACACATTCAAACTGCTGCAGTAATGTGGCCTTCAGTAACAAAAAAAGAGCGAGAACCACATGGTCGTGTGTCAGATGAACTATTTTATGGCACTGTTTAGAGGTCCTGGTCACTGTATGTGTTCACACACTGTTTGGAAACAAAAGTCATGCGGAGTGATTAAATGAAGGTGAGTAAATGATGACAATTTCATTTTTGGAGCAACCATTCAAAACTGCTTGCACCAGAACTCCTGAACCGAACAGCACAGAGAGAATATTACACTGCAAACCACAGACTAACTGAAGCTATAAATTATAATGTTCAAGGTCTGAACAAAAGTAAAACTGAATAAATAACCAGGGACACCCTTTTTGCATACCATTGACGAGCTTTGGTTTTATAGTCATTGTTTTGTCTTCTAAACCTGCACTTCTTCTTCTTCTTCTTTTTCTGTAGTTGCTTGGGAATCCAGAAAAATAGAAACGGAAAGAAAGAGAAAAGTTGAGCGCGCCCCAGCCACATGTTGTGTGCTGGATAAAAATTAGGGGGAAAATCAATTCAGATGCTAATGAGAGCGTCTCTAATTTATTAGCTGCTGAGGAATGCGTGTTACATTAATTTCAACTGTAAACAATTATTTCACCTGAAGATTTATGAGTATGTGGGGCGGCGGCGATGCACACACAAAGCAGCTTTTCATAACGCCTTCAAAGCGTGTTACTTTTAGATAAGATTAGCTTCCCATTTTCAATAAGCCTCAAAGGTTTTTGAGCGTAATATTGGAGTCCATCTATTACTGTCAGACACCCGGACTCTAGCAGTCTGTTCAAACCGATGTGTATTTCCTCATGTCTGCTATTGCAGGCGAACCTCTGCGGTACAATAAGACTTCCATGAATGAAAAATTGATTCTTAATTTCATGTGCAATGGTAAGCTTCTTAAAGGATAGAGATGCACTCTCTTCGTACGGTAAGCTCTGGCCATGTGTTTTGTGGAGCCGGTGTGAACACGCTGCCCTCCGTTGATTACCGCAGGAACTGCATGTCCACAAAACAACTGAGCACGCCATTTTGATCACCTTCCAGAGATGTCTAATGAAGGATTATAATTATGCTTGATCATTTTCATATTACCGCATTGAACTCTCATCGTGAATCTCTCTATTCGGACTACAAATAATGAAGATGATTATAATTTAACATACGTGAATAGTTCTGGTAGGCCATTTTTGAAAGTCAATTTCTGGATGGGCAGATGTATTTTATTTCCGTTTGGGGTAATAAATACATTTTTAAAAACGCCATTCTAAAGCAGGGCATTGTCACACAAAACCGAGTTTAAGAAGTAAACACAGATTTGAGAATAACATGTTTTCAAACTCGGTATGAATCTGTTTTCAAAATGTAGCTCTATTACAGTCTATTTAAGTTTTTTAAGGTGTCCTTGTTACAGTGTAATTACATATTTAGTAGGCCTACTGAGTAATAGGCATATTAATTAACTATTTGTACATAGTGTATGGTTAGGGTTAGGGTTACTTGCATGTAATTATACCTAATTTACATGTAACATGTAACAAGGGCACCTTAAAATAAAGTTTTTTTCTATGAAATGTAAATGTTAAATCGATTATAAAACAAACAAACAAAAATGTAATTTCAAACAACCCGATACAAGGTTTCCAACTGTTTAAAACCAAGCATTTGTGTAACAGGACTTTTGACTTGAAACCTGTGTCAGCTGCTCTGTATGATTTAAATAATCTTACATATGGATTAGCATTGTGTTTTATTTGTGTTATGATTTGCTGCATGTATAGCCATGGTTAGATGGATGATCTGCTTCTATCTAAATGGGATGCAGATGACTAATGACGTTTGTTTAGGTGAAACATGACGACTCAGTAAGTGTCCGAGGGACAGTGTTAAACGGCTGTTCACTGTTAGCTTGTGTAATGTGGAGATTTTAGGAATCTGAGAGGAGGCAGGTGTTTGTGCTTTATAAAGAAGCTTTGCTGAAGAGGCTGTTTGCTCCGCGTGACACGGTGAGTCCACAGAACCATTTCCTAAACCAAGCAGTCTCCTTCCCTTTACTGCCCTCATCAGTCCTGCACGAGCACGAGGCTGCAGCCTCCCCTGCCGACGCTAAAAGATGAATGTCTGTTATTGTTTGTGTGATGACAGAGTGTTTCAGTCAGGTCCTGTGCAGGGCTAGAGCGCTGAGTCAGTTCCTCTGCCATCGATCCATCACATGGCCTGCAGCCGGCAGGTGTAGTTGTGTTTTCCCTTGGGACGCAGGAAACACCTGCCCTGCCCAGATCTCCTCGCCACGATGATCGCTAGAGCACTGCGCTCCTGTTCAACGGCACAGCGGCCGCAAACTGTCAGGACAGCACTTTCCTGCTCGTTTGTTGTGCTTGTACAGGTATTAAGGGAGTGAAGAGGGATCAGGTAATTTCAGACTGAGCTGCCTGGCCCTCACATGGGACCCTCAATGCAACTTTATAGGGGTCTTTTCTATTATGCAGTACCTTTTGCACTCAAGTGTTTTAAAAATGAAAAGTTATATGCTTCTGCAAGGAAGTGTATCAATTTAGTGGTAGCCTCTATTTTAATTTTACCAAATTTTCCTAATTTTATCAAACTGTTTAAAAGAGAGTATACACTAATACAAAAAATTACTCATGAAATCAATTGTTAATACTTACTGTATTAACTACAGTGTTGAGCAGGAACTAGTAACTAGTTAGAGTAATAATATAGCTTTTTGCTGTAACTAATAGTGTAATTAATTACTAATAAGATTTCATTAATAATATGAGTTACTATTAAAAAAAAAACAGCTCTTTGCTTAGTTACTTTTTGATGCCTCAACCCCTATTAATTTAAAGTCCAACATTGCAATAATTCCTAGATTTACGTTCATGGTTTTCATAACTTGCACAGGCAATTCAGTGGCTGGAAATGATGCCATTACATTGATTTTGATAGGGGAAAAGATGATCTGAGCACGTGTAAATTGTGGAATAACTTTTTAGGGAAAGAAAATTTTTCTTATGAACTCATATGGTTTATTTTAATAAAATACATCATGGAACATAATTGTATATCTGTATTACAGACGTTATAGCTACAATTATACCTTCAAGCTAAAAATTATAATTAATTAGTTTAATGCAACACTTTTACTTAAATGTTACTATAAAACAGCACTGAATGTTTGTAATTGTCACAAATCCGGTTCTGTGGCCTTCCATCTGATTGCCGATACTGACTCTCACACCACACAGACTGTTACACATCACCCTGGACTTCATTTCCCATCATCCATTGCACTGATTGCACACAGCTTTAACCAATCACATGCTCACCTTAAATCTATTTTACACACTATATAACACCTACTCAGATCTGAGCTTAGACGCAAAGGTCCGTGTTCTTCACTTGAGTTGTTTTCTGGACTTTGCTTTGTTGACTGTTGGCTGTCTATTCACTGTGAGTGTCGCAGAGAAGGAACATGATATCCCGATCAGGCAGGTAATGTAGGCCCACGAGATCTAGTCAGCCACAAACTCAGGGACATTTGAGTTTACTGATCGCTACTCTGGTGATTCAACCCACTTGTGAAATGGTGAGCGCACCGGAGCACACTCACATAACGGTGACGACAGCGGAGCCCGTTAACAAAATGGCGGCCACAACAATACTCTGTCATGCCACAATTGCAATTCATTAGTCAAGACAAGTCATAGCTGATTATCATGAGTCAAGTCAAGTCTCAGCTGTTCATCCAGAGTCACGTCACTTCACAGCTGATCTTCAAGAGTCTCGTCACATCACAGCTGATCTTCAAGAGTCTCGTCACATCACAGCTGATCTTCCATAGTCTCGTCACTTCACAGCTGATCTTCAAGAGTCACGTCACATCACAGCTGATCTTCAAGAGTCACGTCACATCACAGCTGATCTTCAAGAGTCACGTCACATCACAGCTGATCTTCAAGAGTCTCGTCACGTCACAGCTGATCTTCAAGAGTCTCGTCACGTCACAGCTGATCTTCAAGAGTCACGTCACGTCACAGCTGATCTTCAAGAGTCACGTCACATCACAGCTGATCTTCAAGAGTCTCGTCACATCACAGCTGATCTTCAAGAGTCACGTCACATCACAGCTGATCTTCAAGAGTCACGTCACAGCTGATCTTCAAGAGTCACGTCACATCACAGCTGATCTTCAAGAGTCACGTCACAGCTGATCTTCAAGAGTCACGTCACATCACAGCTGATCTTCAAGAGTCACGTCACATCACAGCTGATCTTCAAGAGTCTCGTCACATCACAGCTGATCTTCAAGAGTCACGTCACAGCTGATCTTCAAGAGTCACGTCACATCACAGCTGATCTTCAAGAGTCACGTCACATCACAGCTGATCTTAAAGAGTCACGTCACATCACAGCTGATCTTCAAGAGTCACGTCACATCACAGCTGATCTTCAAGAGTCACGTCACATCACAGCTGATCTTAAAGAGTCACGTCACATCACAGCTGATCTTCAAGAGTCACGTCACATCACAGCTGATCTTAAAGAGTCACGTCACATCACAGCTGATCTTCAAGAGTCACGTCACATCACAGCTGATCTTCAAGAGTCTCGTCACATCACAGCTGATCTTCAAGAGTCACGTCACAGTTGATCTTCAAGAGTCACGTCACAGCTGATCTTCAAGAGTCACGTCACAGCTGATCTTCAAGAGTCTCGTCACAGCTGATCTTCAAGAGTCTCGTCACATCACAGCTGATCTTCAAGAGTCACGTCACAGCTGATCTTCAAGAGTCTCGTCACAGCTGATCTTCAAGAGTCACGTCACATCACAGCTGATCTTCAAGAGTCTCGTCACATCACAGCTGATCTTCAAGAGTCACGTCACAGCTGATCTTCAAGAGTCTCGTCACATCACAGCTGATCTTCAAGAGTCACGTCACAGCTGATCTTCAAGAGTCTCGTCACATCACAGCTGATCTTCAAGAGTCACGTCACAGCTGATCTTCAAGAGTCTCGTCACATCACAGCTGATCTTCAAGAGTCACGTCACAGCTGATCTTCAAGAGTCTCGTCACAGCTGATCTTCAAGAGTCACGTCACATCACAGCTGATCTTCAAGAGTCTCGTCACATCACAGCTGATCTGCTTTGTTGACTGTTGGCTGTCTATTCACTGTGAGTGTCGCAGAGAAGGAACATGATATCCCGATCAGGCAGGTAATGTAGGCCCACGAGATCTAGTCAGCCACAAACTCAGGGACATTTGAGTTTACTGATCGCTACTCTGGTGATTCAACCCACTTGTGAAATGGTGAGCGCACCGGAGCACACTCACATAACGGTGACGACAGCGGAGCCCGTTAACAAAATGGCGGCCACAACAATACTCTGTCATGCCACAATTGCAATTCATTAGTCAAGACAAGTCATAGTTGATTATCATGAGTCAAGTCAAGTCTCAGCTGTTCATCCAGAGTCACGTCACATCACAGCTGATCTTCAAGAGTCTCGTCACATCACAGCTGATCTTCAAGAGTCTCGTCACATCACAGCTGATCTTCAAGAGTCACGTCACATCACAGCTGATCTTCAAGAGTCACGTCACATCACAGCTGATCTTCAAGAGTCACGTCACAGCTGATCTTCAAGAGTCACGTCACAGCTGATCTTCAAGAGTCTCGTCACAGCTGATCTTCAAGAGTCACGTCACATCACAGCTGATCTTCAAGAGTCTCGTCACATCACAGCTGATCTTCAAGAGTCACGTCACAGCTGATCTTCAAGAGTCTCGTCACATCACAGCTGATCTTCAAGAGTCACGTCACAGCTGATCTTCAAGAGTCTCGTCACATCACAGCTGATCTTCAAGAGTCACGTCACAGCTGATCTTCAAGAGTCTCGTCACATCACAGCTGATCTTCAAGAGTCACGTCACAGCTGATCTTCAAGAGTCTCGTCACAGCTGATCTTCAAGAGTCACGTCACATCACAGCTGATCTTCAAGAGTCTCGTCACATCACAGCTGATCTTCAAGAGTCACGTCACAGCTGATCTTAAAGAGTCACGTCACATCACAGCTGATCTTCAAGAGTCTCGTCACATCACAGCTGATCTTCAAGAGTCTCGTCACATCACAGCTGATCTTCAAGAGTCACGTCACAGCTGATCTTAAAGAGTCACGTCACATCACAGCTGATCTTCAAGAGTCACGTCACATCACAGCTGATCTTAAAGAGTCACGTCACATCACAGCTGATCTTCAAGAGTCACGTCACATCACAGCTGATCTTCAAGAGTCTCGTCACATCACAGCTGATCTTCAAGAGTCATGTCACGTCACAGCTGATCTTCAAGAGTCATGTCATGTCACAGCTGATCTTCAAGAGTCTCGTCACATCTTCAAGAGCAGCAGGTCTTCTACTCCGTCTCCTCTGCCCTGGAGGTCTTCTACTCCATCTGCTCTGCCCTGTTGGGCTACTGTTCTTTCTGCTCTTCCCTGGTGGGCTCCTACTCCGTCTCCTCTGCCGTGGAGGTCTTCTACTCGATCTGCTCTGTCCTGGTGGGTTCCTACTCCATCTTCTCTGCTGTGGAGGTCTTCTACTCGATCTGCTCTGTCCTGGTGGGTTCCTACTCCATCTTCTCTGCTGTGGAGGTCTTCTACTCCATCTCCTCCACCCTGATGGACTCCTGCTCTGTTTGTTCAACTCTGGGTGGCTTCTGCTCAGCCATGGGGATCTCCAGACCTGTTCGGTCTGCTGTGGTGGTTCTCAGCTCCACGTGTTCTGCTGATTCCTCTCTGGCTCTATGTTCCACCCTGGTCCTCTGTTCCACCAGCTCCACCTTGGCTCTCTGTTCCTCCCTTGGCTCTACCTTTGTGCTCTGCTCTGCCAGCTTTCCCTCATTCCCCAGTCTCTACATTTCCACATGGACCTAGCCCACCATACCTCCCCCGTTCCACCCCAGCTCCACCGCCCACCTGGATTGTATTGAGATGGGAGCATTTAGAAAAGGTTTTTGTTTTTTTGGAGGGGGGGTTAAATGCCTGAAATAAGATCTTTGGTTAGCACAAGTCCAATATATATTTAACGCTTTATCCTACAGCATAAAATACTGTAATACCCCCTCATTAATTTTTTGAAGCTTTCACTTGTCTTGGAAAATTGCGCCTGCTAATAAGTGGCTAAATGGCATTACAGAGGTTGTCGAGGACTTTAAACATCTTCACACTGAACAGATAAACTCATCTAATCACTAGTCGCTTTCACAGAGATTATAAATGCAATTGCAAACACGTTGAACTAAAATGTTTTTAAATAAAAACTGAAAGAGTTTGTGAAAGTTTAACGGTAGTGACAATAGAGAAGAAGAAACAGCTGTAAAATTTCTTGATAAATTAGTTTTTTTCATCCTAGAAGCTAGTGTGCCAGGAGACATGAAAATGCAATATATATATAAGAAGGAAGCATAAAAGTTTTTTGCATAAAAGGAATGACCCATAACTCCATGGAGATGAACACACACAGCCCTGCTCGCTTATCACAGTCAGAGACGATTTTACTTGACAATGACTTCCTAAATGAATAGCCGAGCAAAGTAATTACATCTGAGAGCAGGAATGCAGGAAGCGCGATAGAAGGGTGCGTGTGTGGACTGGGGGCGAGGAAACACGATTGAAGCTCCCTGCATTCGCCAGAGCTTTATTACAGCGCAGTATTGATGTCCCCTTCACAAACATCAATAGTGCCGCTCCATCTCCACACGCCGCTATCTTCAGCAACAAACTGTGTGGCCTGCCTTTAAAAAGGACGGCCCTCTAGCTATGACTGAATTATCATTTTTAGACAATTCTGTCTGTGCAACATTTTCTTTTACAGTTATTAATCACGTCTTCGTCAGGCTGTGAGAGGCCTGTAGCATTTATTAGTCCCGGGGCTTGTGTTCACGGCCTGTGGAGTGAGTTCATTATCTACCACAGTCACCGAGAAGGCTTTGAGGCGTCTATACACTCCAACACCACAATACAGTATATAAAATGAACAAAGTTTATATTCAAAATTATGTCTGTCCCCTTGACAGTGTATCTAAGGTTATACTGTTTCATAATGAAAGCACTGAAAGGGTCTTGAGATTTGAAACCTGCTTCATGTACACACATCTGACTGATTTATTCAGATTTGAGTGGGAAATTATATCAACACACAATGTATTAATTTGTTTTACAGACTTAGAAAGTCTACAGTATTTTAGACATCATAGATGCATTCCCTGACACACTGTTCAAGCTTTTCCAAATGGTAAAAGCAACAAGACAGTAATTCATAACCTTTTTTATTCAAATACTCCCCACTGTCCAACACAATATTTGAAGGCTTTCTTATATAATATTAACACCATAATATATACACATTATTATACAGTACTCACATATTATATATAGTGCTGTCAAACTATTAATTGCGTCAAAAATAAATGTTTTTTTTTTACTTAATATATGTGTGTGTGTACTGTGTATATTTATTATGGGTCCATAAGTACTCTCACATACAGTATATATATTTAGAAAATATTTACATGTATATATTTATATTCATATAATTTATATCATATATATTTAATATAAATATAGCATATTTTTCTTAAATATATACATGCATGTCTGTGTTTTTATATATACATAATAAATATACACAGTACACCCATTATGTGAACAAAAACTTTTATTTTGGATGTGATTAATCGCGAAATAATCATTTGACAGCACTAATTATATTTTATATATTATATATAAATTTGGTCAAACTTTAGTTTAGGGGCCAGTTCTCACTATTAACCAAATGACATTAACTGTGATGTTTAGCAAGGTAGTTGTTAAGGGGTAGGATTAATGGATCTAAAGTATGGTTATGAAGAATAAGGCAATAATGTGTGCATTATAAATATTAACGAATAACGAGAATTTGTCCCTAAAGTGTTACCATAAATGATATCATATTATTATTAGAGACTACTGATATTTGTCAAATGAATTAACCACAATTAATGTTGTGATTCCACAAGTTTCAAGAACTACGTGTCTTTAAATAAAAACAAAAGTTATTAAGAGAAACAAAACAGTTCCATCTTGATGCTTTTTGTCATTTTAATTAGATTGCTTTAAAATATAATTAATAATATCAATTAGATTCACAATAATCCATTTAATGAAATAATGCCATGCTGCTTTTGGATGTTTGTTAGGGTTAGGGTTAGGGTTAGGGTTAGGGTTAGGGATAGGGATAGGGTAATGTAATGCAAAGGGGCATGTGAAATTTTCATCCAGTTGAGAAAAATGTAGATTAAAATCTAGTTACTTTTCATAAACTGTAGTGTCCGTACAAAGCAAATAAAAATGAGAGTTTATACATAATTTGTGTTTGTTATCTATTTAATTCTCAGTGGTGTAACAACATGTGTGCTTTGCCACACGCTAATGTCAAACTCTGTTGGAATTGACTGTAAGCCAGGTCTCTTTTGTCTCCTTTCAGTTATGAAGTGTCCCTAAAAGGCTGCTGCCAATGCAAGCAGTACACAGTGAGGTTTTGGAAATGAACTAGTAAGTAAGCAGTCCAGTGTATAGTCAATGGTCTGTTTGTTCATGCTAAACACTCTCCACATTGCTATAAACACAGGATCCGTGTGGAGCTCATCGTTTGTGGGCTCTTGGCCTCAGAGAAGCACCATGCAGAGCTGTTTACGAGATTCTGGGACCAAGAACGTGCTTCTGCTGTTTGAATTTCCATAAACTCTCCGAGCTATTCAGATGTGTGATTTAATACCCACTGTTTAGCCAGATGGCACTGGACATATTTCAATGCATAATTCACATTTTATTTGTATCAATAGAAAATGTAGGCTAATATAAATTTGGTCGCTGCCAAGCAGTTGCTGCTTTCAACAGATTACATGACAGGCTTCTCTTGCTGGGCCATATTTTCATTTCATGACATAGCAAAAATAAATAAACACTGGATAATATTATTTCCTGTGAGTCTACAATGATGAAGGAACACACACACACACACACACACACACACACACACACACGCATACCTGTACATCTGGGTACATTATTGACAAAACTGTAGTCCATTGCTGATTTGGTAATGTATTCTGACCACTTTATAGATAACTTTTGTATTACTTTATATCAAACTTGGTTTAAAATTGACCATTAAACTTACCATACTAACATAAAACAGCAAAGAGAAACTATATATGTTTCCTTATTTTAAGGGGTATGGCTGAAAAAAAAAACTTTTAGAAATCCCTGCGTTATATGAACAAACATTAATGAACATGAACATAACAAAGACATAACACACCCTAAGTATTCCAAATTTAAAATATTTAGAAAAACAAATAAATCAATTAATCTATCAGTTTGGCTACTCTAATTACAAGTACTTCATTTTGGAATCTGATTATGTAATCCAATCACTTAGCCTACATATAGACTGATTAAATTTGATTAAATTATAACTACATTTCTATTATTATTTAGTCGTTTTTAGTAGTTAGTAATTTAATAATTTGATTAGCTGACTATAAAGAAATTAAATGTAAAATTGACTATTTAAAAAATAAACCTAGCCTGAAATATTCAAGTGCGGCAGCAAGCCCCGCCCCTTCACATCCCAATAGACCATTTATTTAAAAAAAAAAAAAAAAACACATAGCCGTATATATTGTAAGAATGCTAATATAAATGTGTGCCAGACATGGAAAAAGCCGATCCAAAGCCTCCGAGATCGGTCTGAATAACAGCCGAATCTATTTTTGCTGGGTGTGATTTACGTCCAGTTTCCTCCATGCGCTGTCTGAGGAAACAGATGCACGGGATTGTGCCTTTCCTCAATTCCTGGGAGAGGGATTCTGGCCCAAACCGACTCAAGCTCTCGTGAGAGAGGGTGGTAAACGCTACTTGTACTGACTCTTTAGTTCCCCGTCTGCAATTTCCTCCTGGTTTCCACTTGCGTATGTCCGCGTGGGCCGGGCCCTCACCCCTCGGGGTCAGTTCCCAGGGCAAGGTCAACGCTCAGCCCAGGCCCCGGCTGCTTTGATCTCGTATCAGTCACTGTGCTGATGAGCTGCGAGGAGACGTCTTGAGAGTGTGTGGTCCAGACCTGCTCAGAGGATGCAAACAAACACACATCAGTTCATCTTCGACACTGGAAGAAGTTCATTCAGATTCACACTAAAGAATACAAACGTACAACTGAAATGCTTAACTTCTTAAACAACAAAGATAAGAATCATTTATGTGTGTGTGTGTGTGTGTGTGTGTGTGTTATAGGCTATATTATGTATATTATTAACCTAATTAATATTTTACTGGCCAAACCAAAGCCTTTATCAAAAGTAGTAGTAAAAATATTAGCATCTTCGTTTTTAGGTGTTCATAAATATCTAAGCACATTTTAATTAACTATAATTAAGAAATAATAAATAAATGAAAAACTATACACAACTGTTTGTTTGTTTTTTGACATCCACCCTACACACTTAAGTTTTATTAAAGACTATGACATGGTTAAATATAATCTTGATATTTTTGTTTTATATGATATTGGGTTAAGAATAAAGTTGGAATTGATTATCTACTATGAAAAGGAAAGAGAATGAATACACGTCGTCAATAAAAAAGAAAGAGAAGAAAGAAAAGAGATGTCCTGGCAGCTGATGCGTTGTTGTGTCATGAATAAACGATCAATGATTCTTCGTGATGGGTTGAGCTTTTCGTGGATAAGAGCGCCATCTACGGGAAACTTTAATAATGCAACACTGCGGATACACAAACATGAAACGATGTTAGGTTAAAAAACACTGGCTGTTAACAATAATCTTCTTTAAGCAATGATCCTAGAATTTTTTTTTTTTTTTTTTTCTCGTGGAATTTTTTTTGCTTTGAGATAAATGCATGCAATCTTTAGCAATGCAATCTTTTGCTTTTGTAAGACAATTGGTTAAATATGAGACTTAAGCCTATTTATCTCTTTTATTATTAATTTAACCTAGCATTGCAATACACAGACCTCTGAGATACAGACATGTTAGTGTATGATGTTGCTGAAATTATTATACAACTGTTCAAAAAAAAAAAGTATTGTAGTTACCTATGTAGCCTACAGAGATGCATTTTCTTTATATGGAAGGGGTTCATTTAATTGTTTAATTTCTTGGGTACAAACATTTATGCAGCTTTTATCCTTGGGCAGCACAAATCTAATAATGGCTGATGACTGTGTCTTCAGAACGATATGTTTGTGAACTCTGTATTGGAGGAATATAACATAAAAACCTACTTTTATTGATTATATTGGCTGTGTATAATGTTCAAGAGCAGCTCCATATGTCTGTGTGCACTTCATACTAAGTAACCTACTGTCATCTCGACCTACAGCTCCAACTCCTGCTCAAAGAGGAGAGGTTTAGGGGACTGAATGTGGAAACAACAGAACAATGTGACCCCTCTATTTTTTTGCACTATGAGACTCTTTTTCTTTATAGGCACCTATATCATCAGTGCATGGCTGCACACATTAGATAACACTTTAAAATGTAATTTATTCTACAGTTATGCTACAAATATTGGTGAACTACAGGTAATCACATGGTTTCTGAAAAGCGAGATTTTAATTTAGCGGTTTATATTAGTGCTTTTCGTGCAATTATATACTGGAGAATAAAAGAGAGCAACTAATAGAGCACATAATGTTCTCTTAAAGTGTTTGTGATGTTAAAAAAAAAGAAGAAGAAGAAGAAGATGTTCACTAGTGTGCTATGAAAAGATGATCAGCGTTGAGTCCAGCAGCAGACTCATCCTCGTCCAGGGAGATTTATTCTGAAGACTCGCTGACCGCAGCTGCTGTCACACAGACCCAGTGTTACATCATTCATTTACTTTTAAGAGGATATAAAACTTTGGTTAATTATTGCCTTAAGTGCTGTCCTAAAACCCAGAGAGGATCACGCGCTCTGTCTGTCTGAGCAGTGAGTGACGTCACGGGTCAAACCTGTGATCCTTCATTTCTGGGCCGCCTCCTGCTTCATATTTTTAGCATTCTTTTTTTATTATTATTATTATTTGCTCATTTAAATGACTGCCTTTGAGTTCAGATTTTAAAAACACAACACCTGCAGTAGTTTTATTGGGATTATTGCAGCATAAATGTTAGGAAAAGCAATGAACCAATGCAACTGTAAAAGGACTTGTTAAAGCCCCTCACTCGGTTTTAAAGGGGTCCTCGTTCAGGCAATTATTTCACGAGTTAGAAAACTCATTCAGTCAGCATCTCAGGGCCTTTGGGACCTGAAGCATGTGATGAGGTTATGAAGCAATCAGCCTTATGATTGTGTGTGGGGGGGGGGGGGGGGGTTTGATACATTGATTGTAAGGCGTCTGTCAACTCCAAACTTTAGCATCAAACTTTAGACATCAGTCATGCCCACAGACAGAGTTAGCAGCGCTGCAGTGTGTGTGGGGAGATCTCAAAGACCCAATGGATCAACGTCACAACACACTCAGGAGCAAACGGAGAGGCGGCATCCCTCCTGACAGCAACTGCAAGAGAATAACAACAAGAAAGACTCAGAGAGTCACATAAGATCAAAATAAAGAGCTGTTTTGGTGGTATGCTTGCTTTCTTGAGATGCAAAGCTCTAGCTCTTCCATTCGAGGCTTTTCAGATCAATGTATTAAGCTCTTTAAAGAAATCATAATTGTTATCAGGATTGACATGACATGAACACATGCATCCGTCCAAAAGAGCTCAGACACACTGCATAGTCTCTCGTCTTGAATGACACAGATTTACAACATTGAATGTGCTGTTTACCATCAGAATAAATCAGATTATCACACACAGACATTAGATTCGACGATCCAAGAGGCTCATTAAAGGTCACCCTGTCCGAGAGTTTTTAGCGGTTTAATTAAGAAACAAATGAGCTGTAGCTAACATACATTTACCAGCAGTCCAGCATTTGAGAGATAAAGAGAGAGAAACCCTGCTCTTCGTTTTTAACTATAACCAAATATGAAATGCTTCTCTAATAAATCAGAGGCAGACATCTGCCAATAAATAAAAGTGCTCTAACATTGGAACTGTTTTATTATGCCACTATTTCATCTGTCACATTGTGGTAATGATGATCCACATTATAACCATCTCATAAAGCTCCTGTAAATCAGCATCAGCCCTGCGTTCACGCTTCTGTCAGATAGCTTTTTACCTCGATTTATTAAACTATTAAAAGTAGGATGCTGCTTACATGTTAATTTTATTAATGACTTCTGTCATATTGATGGGTGACGCGCATCAGTGAGCAGCAGGTGGCGCACGCGCTCTGTCTCCATCACCTTTCCATCATAACTCGTGTAAAACCAGTCTGACTGCATCTTCTCCATCTTCTGAGAGCCCAGACCTTCAGCTTTCTGAATGAGTCTCCACACGACAGACGCAAAGTGGCTCTTTTATTAGAGGATGATATGCCATGCAAACATGAAAATGGTTAATTGCATGTCAATAGGCCCTCACTTTCTTCTTCAATATAGCATCAGATTACATGGCATTTTCTGATGTCAAACTAAGAGGCATCAGGCAAACCTTCCACAAAACGAAATGATGATAAAACAACAAGTATAGCTGCTGTTCAAATTGGAAATTAGAAAAATGGTGACACTACTGTGTGTTTGTTAACCATTTTGGATCATTTTCAGATAAAGTGACAAACTGCACCCTTAAAATGAAATCACATGAGCAGAGTGAAATAATGAGTGGACTGTATATGGTCTATAGTAGCCTAAAGGGCATTCTTTACTGTATTTACAGTAATCTCTAAACCCATGGCTATGAATCACAGTGTTTACACTCATCACAACTGATGTGTCTTCAGTTGCATTGCCTCAATTATAGTACAATTACGTTATCATCAACAAGATAAGACAAACTTCATTCATAAGTCAAGGTAAATCATTTAATAATTTTATTTAATTTAAATATTTTCATGGGCAGGAGATTCAGATGGATACAGCGTGCTCACCATCCTGCCTTTCTAGAAAGATGACTAGAGGAACACATTTAACCTACAGACTTCAAACTAAGTTTCATTGTCCCATGGACCTGAAGACCCCCACTGGATGAATGAATTGATAAGTGTTAATATATTGAGTTCAGATTTAGGCTATTTAATTTGTGCATTTATTCTTTTAGCAGACACTGTTATCCAAAAGCGTACAATAGAAGCAACCGAAACCAACAAAAGAGCAACGATATGCAAATGCTGTGATAAAACTCAGTCAGCTTAACACAGATCACCTAGCAAGGTTTTTATTTTTTAGATTATAATAAATACAAATAAAACATATAGAATAGAAAAAAATAGAGCAACTGATGGGACTTTAAAAAAAAAAGTATAAGAAATAACAGAAAACACAAAAAGAATAGAGCAGCTAGTGTAAGTTTTGAACAGCTTGTGAGTCTAAAAGAGTAGAATTAGAATAGAGAGAGCAGTTTTGGAAGTTTATTGAAAACAAAAACAGATTTCCAGATCGCTTGACTCTAATATACAAATATCTCCTTTATATTAAAGTATTCCTATATTTTACATTTGTTTCTTTATTTTTGTAATCGCCCGTCTCCAGTGAGCTGTATCCGGAAGTGTCCTGCAGCGCCACCGGTGGCGGGAGTGTAGCATCACATGCAGACCGAGGGGCGCAAAAGCTGCAGCATGGAGGTACTGCTTATCAATATTCCTGATATTATACGAGTTTGTGTCACAATTTGTGTTAACAGTATCCACAGTAATAGATGTCTAATGTCAGTGTATTAAACAGGGTTTGTGTTAAGAGTGCTGTATTTTGCTGTCATGTGAAGCTGAGTGTCTATGAGCGAGAACAGAGCAGATATTGTATGCGTGCTGTTCAGGCGGATATACTCATGTTTTCTATCTAGGTTTTACATTAAACGTTAACGTTACTCTCTTGAACACCAGATGTGTGTCAGGAATGAACGCGTCGTAGTTTATTAACGAGCTGCTGTGTTTTGGCTAACTGAGATACGGGGCTGTTCACTAGCCATAACAAAATATTGAACCTGTTTTTTGTTTTTACATGTCAGTATAAAATACAAACATGGGGATTTACTGTTTTACTTTTAATATTAACACTAACGATGTGGAGGAAACGCTGAAAAGAGATCTAAAATGGCGCGTGGAATATTCTAGAGGCTTATCGGCCGTCGGTTTGTTTCCAGACGTCTCCTCGTGAATTTAGTTTTTGTTTCGGAAAATCGTGTGTGTAGTCGTTGGATATTCCTGGACGGATGCCAACTCTTTTCCTTTAACGTAAGATATAATTCGATATTAGAAACTAAAACATCGAGCATTGGTTTAGCTCATGAATATTAACAAGGGCTGTTGCTGACGTAGCGCCGTAGTTTCTCCCCCTGGAACGTCCAATCGCGTACCCTAATTAATATTCATAAGCCGAGCCAAGTTAATTGGCCAGCTGAGTAGCGCCCAACTTTTAGCGTCAGTCTTTTTCAGCCAATCAGGAGAGATAAATAAATAAATATATATATATATATCTTCACCGAGTTTGGCAAAAGCATGTCCTGAAATCACCCATCAGTCCCACAGAGAGAGCAGCATAGATTTAAGGGGAAAACCTCCACAGTAGAACTAAACCAGCTCTGTGGAATCAACAAATGTGTCATTATCAGCTTTATACAATTCTTTTAATAGCTTTAGAGTATTATGTAAAACAGAGAGCATGCCCTACAGGGCCAGTTTTATAAGTCTAATGATGCATATTTGTAAAGAGGCAAAGGTTCAATCTGATTATTAAGTGTGTGTTTTATGTGCACAGGGCGGTGAGCGTAAGGAGCCGGAGCAGCTCAGGAAGCTGTTCATCGGGGGACTCAGTTTTGAGACAACAGAGGACAGTCTTCGAGCTCACTTTGAGCAATGGGGCAAACTCACTGACTGTGTGGTGAGAGACCGTCACATCACATTTCGAATTCGATCTATCCTTCACTGTAATTGTAATGCTATTGCCACAGTGTTAAGAAGGAATAATTAACAACAAATTATGGGAAATCAGTTCAATCTCAGCCACGCTGATATTTAATATTGTGGCCACATACAATCCTGTTGCTCCTGTGAGATTGCTTAAAGAAAATAATTCACCCAAAAATGAAAATTTGCTAAAAATGTACTCACCCTGAAGCCATCCAGGATATAGAGAGTTTGTTTCTTCATCATATGTGGAGAAATGTAGCATTGCATCACTTGCTCACCAGAGGATCCTCTACAGTGAATGGGTGCCGTCAGAATGAGAGTCCAAGCATTCCATTAACTAACATCTAGTGAAGCATATTTCTCTCCTGATTCATCTGTAAACAAGGCTTTTAAGTTAAAAACACCTTATTGACGGATGCTTTTGTTAGGAATGCACAGTTTTTCCTTCACAAGACATTAATTGATGGACTGAAGTGGTGTGGATGTTTTTATCATCTGTTTAGACTCTCATTCTGACGGCACCCATTCACTGCAGAGCATCCACTGATGAACAAGGGATGCAATGCTTCATTTCTCCAAATCTGTTGCCATGAAGAAACAATACAAGCTCATTTACATCTTGGATGTCCGTGAACTTTCATTAAAATGTTATTTTTGGGTGAACCGTTCCTTTAAATAAGTAACACGCCTTGGAACATCTGTAAGTCAGCCAATCAGAATCAATCAGCCAAACAGTCCTGTGGCGTAAATCCATATAGATATAATAATAATAATAATAACCACAATAAAAACACTTGTTGATAAAGCTATCAATGATTATCTTTCCTCAGGTGATGAGAGATCCAGCTAACAAGCGCTCACGAGGTTTCGGCTTTGTGACGTATTCCTGTGTAGCGGAGGTTGATGCTGCGATGGCAGCGAGGCCACACAAAGTGGACGGTCGAGTCGTTGAGCCCAAACGGGCCGTTTCCCGAGAGGTGCGGTTACATACATGTAAACACCATGGGTAGATGACATAGACTGTATCTACTATTATTATAATTACTTTATAATTATTATATGTGCAGTTTTTATTCATATATTAACTGAGAAAATAATTTTTTATAGTTTCAGATATGGCTTGAGTAAATTAAAAAGGAAAAAAGTCAATAAAATAAATTTTTTTAAGTCTTTTGGAAGCTCATTTCTACAATGGAATTTAAAAAATTGAATTGCACATTTTTGACCTCAGAATTCTCAGCTTTTTTTTTGTTTGTTTTTTGAAAATTCCAAGTAAGAATTCTGAATATTCTAAAACAATTCTGTAAAAAAAAAAAAAAGAGTTTCTGATATAAATTGTGTACAAAAACTCATTTTGAGTTTATGTTGTACAGTGTTAACTCACAGTTCTGTGAAATGAAGTATAATAAAACATAAGAAAATATTTGATTCAGTGGCTTCCTTTTCATAAATGTACTCTTAAATTAAGATATATTTAATCAAGATGAAATTAAATGAATTTTCTTTGATTATGCAGGACTCCAATAAGCCTGGAGCCCATCTGACGGTGAAAAAGATCTTTGTGGGTGGAATCAAGGAGGACACGGAGGAGTATCATATCAGAGAGTACTTTGAGTGCTACGGGAAGATTGAGACCATCGATATAATGGAGGAGCGTTCAACCGGGAAAAAGAGAGGATTCTGCTTCGTCACCTTCGATGATCACGATACTGTGGATAAAATTGTTGGTGAGCTTCAATGGAAACTATTTACATGACCTCGTCTACATGGAGATGAATATGAATTTGTTTAATTAAAATGCTTGCAAAATACTGTTTAAATGATTGCAAAAAAATATTACAATTAAATCCCAATGGAACATTAAAATAAACAAGTAGTTACAACAAGTTTTCACATAAAGTCATGGTACTGATGTATAAAAGTTCATGGGCACGGTATGTGTCTTCTACCCTGAGCACTATGACAGAACAGCAAGAAATTCAGGTTTTCTGAGCAAACAGATTTCTGTTTTTCATTTCTCATCAGCACAAAAATATCACACGATCAACTCCCATAACTGTGAAGTGAGAAAAGCACTACCGAAGCAGGACATGCAAGCCGTTTCTAATCAGAGGTGTAAGTAGCATGTTTCAAATCTGCCTGCCTTTCTGATACTCGTTTTAATAAATGATGTTACTGTAATATTCCAGTTGTCGTAGGTTATGATATATAATGTGTTTTCTGTTGTCAGATCGCGGTGGAGGTGGAGGCAATCTCATGGGCAGAGGAGGAGGAGGAGGAAACTTTGGAGGGGGCGACTTTGACCGAGGTAAGACGACATGCGATCGTGTGCATCTGATGGTGTGTGTGTTTGAGTAATGCTGTGGTGAAAACACAGTGTGTGCTGTGTCTTTCACAGGAGGGTATGGAGGAGGAGGCCGCGGTGGCAGTGGAGGAGGAGACAGATACAATGGATTTGGTGGGAACTATATCATTATATTACATGAGCACTGAATAAATCGACACTCCCTTGTAAAGCTTGCTGATTTGCACCAGTGTTGAACAGAGGGGCTTAAATGGCTGCTTTGTAGTCACTGGTTCATTTCACAGAGCTCAGAGGGAAATGATTAGCGCTGAAGTACACGGTTATGATGTGTGTCTGGGGCTAGGTGGTAATTATGGGGGGGGTCCTGGCTATGGAGGTGGTCGTGGAGGTCCTGGATACGGGAACCAAGGCGGAGGAGGCTTTGGAGGATATGACAACTACAATGATGGAGGGAATTTTGGAGGTACGGTGTCATTTAAGATGAAGATAAATACTTGTTGGAGGGGCGGGGTTTGAAAGAAGAGGCCTCAGTGATGTCATCCAAACAGGAAATTGTTTTAGAGGCGGAAAGCAAACTTTATTTGTGGCAGCAAAGGCCAGTGAATAATAACATTTAATCTTTACTTTATGTATATTAAATTGAAAAAAATAAAAAAAGTTTCGGAGTGCTATTTTGTAACGTTTTTGAAAGAACTCATTTATGCTCACCAGTGGTGCGATTAATGAATAAAAAATACAGTAAAAATTTTTAAATATTATTAAAAGTTAAAATAACTATGTTCAAATTGAATATATTTTAAAATGGAATATATTCCTGGAATGTAAAGCTGAATTTCCATCATCATTCCTCCAGTCTTCAGTGTCACATGATCCTTCAGAAATCATTCTTAGATGATTATTTGTGATTCGCCAGTTTCTTATTATTTGCGATTTTTAATACTTAATATTTTGTGGAATCGTGATATGATTCCACAATGATACATTTATTTATTCAAAAGAACAGCATTTATTTGTAATAGAAATCTTAACAATGTAAAAGTCTTCAGGTTCACTTTTGATCAATTTTGAACTCTTTAAAAATGCAATAATTACATAATATATAATTTCTGCTACTAAAGGGTTAGTTCACCCAAAAATGCCCATGTTTCACTCACCCTAGGTATATGTGACTTTCTTCTTTCAGACAAATCCAGTCGGCGTTATATTAAAAATGTCCTGGCTCTTCTAAGTGTTTTCAATGGGATTCGGCAGGTGTGTTTTTTCAGCAGTCCAAGAGAAGTCAAATAAAGCGCATCCGTCCATAATAAACAGTCCTGACTACTTTTGGACTGTTGAACAAAAACACCCACCCATGCCATTATATAAAGCTTGGAAGAGTAAGGACAATATTAATATCTCTCTGAATGGATTCGTCTGAAAGAGGAAAGTCACATACACCCAGGATACTGTAAGAGTAAAACAAGGGCTAATTTTCATTTTAGGCGGAAATAACCCTTTAACCCAACTTTTCCCAGGTAACTTTGGTGGTGGTGGAGGAGGAGGAGGAAATTACAACGATTTTGGGAATTACGCAGGACAACAGTCCAACTACGGCCCCATGAAGGGAAATAACTTTGGAGGAAGAAACTCAGGACCTTACGGAGGTACAGAACATCCAGTACACTGCGTGCCTCATCGAAAGTGAACCCTGTGGGAGCCTGATCATGTGATATGATTGTTATATTTAGGTGGGTATGGCTCTGGGGGCGGCGGCGGCGGGGGCTACGGGTCCAGGAGGTATTAACAGATGGGTTCGTCTGTGGTAAGTTCAGCGCCGCCTCAAGAGACTCCACAGACGTCTAACACGGGATGACTGGTGATGCTTTACCCTGTGTCTGTTCAACAGGCCTCAGATCCAGAGTTAGATGAGAGGAGAGGAGTGGGAAGGGAAGGAAATATTACTGAGAAAGAGTGCGAGGGGCCAAGATCTGCCAGTTATAGGTCTTACTAACGTTAGTGTAGTGTACTGCACATTCCTTCACCCGCTTGACGTTTCTGTGCTCTCCACCTCTCCTCAACCCCCATTCTTTGAGAGTGCTACCAAACACTGTAGTCAGAATAGTCCTAAATATATCATTTGATGTGAGTGTACAATATGTTGTGGCCTTACGTATATTATTTGGAGAAAACGGGACTTTTGTGTTTGTTTTCTTGATTTGAAGACCGTGATGTCATGTGTATTTTTATATATTGTGAGTATGCAGTACATGTGTTGTTCATGAAGCTCTGAATGGTAAACAGAGTAGATTTTGTCCGATCCGAGGGCATGTTAAACCTAAGTCTAGATTGTTGAACTATTTTTGACACATGAAAAAAAGAAACCAGCTGAAATAAAGTTGTGTAGTAACTTGCCTAACGAAGTTTAGTGCGTCATTGAGTCTGAAGGGGCGAGTGCCGCTGTCCTGAGCGCGTGGTGTTGTGTATGAGAGTAGAAAGGCCTCCAGGCCCAGACAGAGGAACAGTCTCGACTGGACCAGGCAGCCAGTGTGTCTCCAGAAAGCTAGCATCGGTTTCGGTGAGACTAGCTGTACCCGAAGGAATAAAGGCTAGCGGAAAGCCCATGAGTATGAGGGTTTGAGACAGACAGAAGAAGAGGAAGAAAGAGTCATAGGAGCAGGTAAGAGTAACTCTTCTGCTTAATTTACAGATGGAAAAACCAGCGCCTGATCGACAGTAAGTGGATGAAAGTCTTTTATGACACGTTTTCAGCGGTGGTTCGGGATGGGTAAGATAAATGTGTGCAAAATATATGTGGATTTGGTAAAGATATCCTCCTGCAGAGATTCAGAAACCGCATTAAACTCAATTATTGCACATCGTGTGTTGCATAATCTCCCTAAAGCTGGCATTTCCAGCTCTTATTTCACCATTCAGAACAAATTATTAATGCTTATATTTATATTAGTGCTGTCAAATGATTCGTGATTAATGGCATTCAAAAATAAAAAATATGTATGTGTATATTTATTATTATGCATATATAAATACATGCACATACAGCATATATTTTTAAAATGTTTAATATACAAATATAACAGTTTTATTTAAATATATACATGCATGTGTCTATATTTATATATACATAATAAATATACACAGTACACACATATATAGTATGTAAACAAACTTATTTTGGATGCTGTTAATCATTTGACAGCACTAAATTATATTCATTATTTTACATATATCTGTACTAATTATTTATATTTAAGAATATTTTTTTATTTGTGGTGGAACAGAGTTTTGATGATAATTAAGCACAATTTCCCCGATCTTCGTTACCATTATTAAAAAAATGATTATCATTACTGAAATGTGGGAAAGAATTATATTTGAAATGAGTCAATTATTTAGACATCATATTGTGCTGCCTTTATGCTGATTGTAATCGCATTACGATTTTAAAAAGATTTTTTATTGAAATTGTACATAACACGGATTTGAGGCATGGCCAACATTAGCAAAATTTAAGTCCTGGTCACAATTGCCATTTTCCGGCAAATTTTAGCTGGCGAAATCCAGTAATTTCAATAGAAATTAACTCGATCTGAAATTTGGCGTGAGGGCGAAAGATTTCCCCACGCAGATTTCACAACGGGTTCAGGTTGGTCGTGGATTAGCTGCTGTGTCCAAACAGAAATCTGCTTGGTTTGAACAAGACATACATCATACATCTCTATAGACTAATGAAAATAGACAACGAAATGTTTCTACTATGAACACACCTTTAGGCGAAATTTCACAAGCAACGAAAGTTTATTGTTAATAGCGTAACGTTGAATGAAACAGCACTTTCCAATCCAAGCAGCTTTATATTGGTCCAAGCAGAGATTTTGTGTGTCAAAAGTATAACAAAATCAAATCTGTTGTGCAATCCACATGAGGAACACGTCAAACGAGTGAAATCCCAATCTTGCAGATTCCTGTTGAGATGGCTGGATTTTGTCGTACAAAGGTAAATGTGTCAGAAGTATTTATAATCTAATGAATCATCATTGAGAATAATGTGAATTACAAAAGTAAGTAAAAAGTCTGGGCATATTATGGTTAAACGATTTTAGATTTAAAAACTAATTTAAAGAATTTAGTGCCAGATTTACTAACAGCAGTGCAAACCGTCTTGGGCATTACAATTGTAAGCTACCGTCAGGATTTAGGCCTACTAAATTAGCACAGACACGCTAAACCTTTTATTCAATATGCATTTACGGGATTTTACCTATCAGACAAAATGGGAATACATAGGGAAAAAAATGTATGGGAGGATAGTATTAAAATTGGTATTTGCGCTATTATTTAATGCCTCAAAAAAGAAAAGCTATTTTGTGCCTGTGTCGTAAGTAGATCACCAGACTCTGCTGTATTTGCGACTGCGCTAATTTGCACACTGCTTGGTATATTAAGTATGTTAATATGTAAATGAGATGTTGCGTCAGTGTTCTTTAATTTGCGCATTGTTAGTAAATCACACACAGAAATTTCCTCACCCACCGGCACAGTTTTGAATGGCGCTAATTTGCCCTGTTTAGTAAATCTGGCCCTAAAGGGGTAAATTCCTGTATATTTACACAAATTTTATAGTCATAAAACATCACTTATAATGTCAGAATGAATAAGTGTGATAGCGTTGCCAAATGTTGATTTTGTTTAATAAAAACATTTGAAATCCCACAAGAATGTTTAATTTACTGTGTTTGTGTTGTTTCTGTGAGAGTGCAGGGCCTCTTCCTCTCAGGCAGTGCTTATCTTACTCCAAAACCTGTCATGGGGACTTTGTTCCCTTGACACTGAATTAAGGTCACGAGCACTTGTAAATGTTTAAGATAATGTTGTCCTAGATAAGTCACATGCTTTCACTCCAACGACTTAAAGCTGAAGAAATCAAGCATTTAGTCTACAACTCTTAACATTTAGGGTAACGTTGCTCATTAATATAACTGTGCCCTAGGTTGAGTCTAGTGACAGGAGAGAATACATGGCAGTTTAATGCTAACATAAGACTGAACAAAAGAAGCATTCGGTGAGCCGTTTTCACTTGCTTTTTGTCATGCATTAAGCTTCATATAGTGAAAAAGATCCTGCATTGTGACGTGTAAATGCAGATCTGTGAACAGGTTGGCCCTGTTGGTGTAGCGTGACTTGCTGACAATGGGGAGTTACTTTAGTGTGGAAAGAAGAGGGTTTGGTGTGTCCAAAGGTGGTGTGTGTGGGTGAAAGTGGCTGGCAGTGCAAACAACTCTCTTTACTGGTGTGCTTTGTCCAGCGGGGCTTTAATGAAAGCATGTCGAACATTGGGCCGCAGCCAAACAATTCAGCTTTGTTGCATAACACCGGGAGACTGGGGCTGTTCGCTTGAAGATTCAGTTGAAACTTGTTTGCGAAAGGGTTCACCCTCAGAGGCTTATGATTTGTTAAATCTCATGAATTGGGGTAGATTTTCTGAGCATGAAATTATGGTGGATTACCAAAATAGAAAATCTGGTTCCAAGAAAACTAACAATTTGAGCCCAAAACCTCAAATAATGAATGTTTTTTTCACAATCATGTTGTCATGGTGTATAATATATAGTTGCTTCAACAAGGGTTTGGACTCTTAAACTACACTTTATTTGTATTCATTTCATTGCATTAGGGGGGAAAAATATTAGACCAAGTTGTATCTTCAAATAAATGCTTATTTTTTTCTCTTTTTGGCCACATATTTCTTAATTTTGCTCTGTGTCTTCATTTTGAGCTGTACTGTTGAAAAATACAGACCACTTCTTTTCATATTTTTTATGTAGTGATTGTTTCCCATAGTTGATTTTAATGCTACTTCCTTATTCACTCTTGTCAATATCCACTTCCTCTTTGCTGACCCACTCCATCAACAAATCAACTCCCATTCAAGAATGCATTAGACTTTGCTGGTTTAAATATTTATTATATAAAGCCATAAAGTCGAGAGATAAAATAGCAATAGAATAGTAAATTAAGATATAAAAACTGACATAAGTGCAGACTTAAAATGATCACAACCATTTTTAGCATGCTAAAATGTGATCTATTTTTATATATACAGTGCATTTCTTCCTATCTCAATAGCAAATAAAGTATAAATGTATTTACAAACCATATAGGTAAAAGAATCTCAGAGAAAATATAAAGGAGTATAAAATCCAACGGAGATTAAGAATATTAGGAAAGTAGAATACGCAAAACGTATATAATAGTTCTGCCATTTCAACAGTTGATGTGTAAGCAAAAATACGCTCCTATTTAGTTGTTTACTTTGCGTTAAACGTACACCATGTCCTAACCAGACACAATATAGTCGATATTCTCAACACTACATGCGACTAAACTGTGCCGAATAGGAACATATTTGATGATGCTTAATGTACTGTTACGTGCAGCCTGATTTTGGACCAATGAGATTTTATGGTTTCACTCATTATTCTGCGACTGCCTGGTCAGGACAAATGAGAAGAGCCTTTGTGTCTTTATTGCATCATGCCTGGTTAGGAAACAGTGTTAGCAAGAGAAAAGCAGTACCTAAAAACAGAAGCAAGTGTGGAAGGACAGAGTAGAAGGAACCAAGCTAGTTGTTCTTTACAAGAATCTTTTTAAGGCGAGGAACGAGGAAAACGGTGCCGTCCGCAGTGTGCTGAAGGGAGTATTCGTTGGGCGAGAAAGGCTTGCCGTGCTCGTCTCGAAGCATACTGAAGACCTCATGGTACAAGGTGCTCAACTGCTGCTTCATCTCTCTCAGACTGGAGCTACGCTCGCTCTTCTCCTTCATCAGACGCTCCTTATCTTCTTTCAGAGAGTCCAGCTCGTACTCCAGGCCCACAATGTTCTCCATCTTTCTCTTGCGGCAGTTCTGCGCCGCGACCTTGTTCTTGCCCCGACGCCGGATGTCTCTGACGAGGGCGAGCTGGGCCTCGCTGAGCTCGTGTTTGGACATCATCTCGTTGAAGTCATCCACAGGCAGATTGATGATCTTGTCCACAGTAAATGGGATCTGCAAGGCTTTTGCTCTCTGTTCGTCACGGGAGAGCCGCGTCTCAGAGCGTTTCTTCTGCTTGTCTTTGGTGAAGGGAGGTTTGGAGTGGCCGTTGGCCTCCGCCGGCTCTATCTTTTGGTTCTTCACTTTCATCTCCTGTTGGTCTGACAAAGGTTTCGAAGAGAGAGATCCCTGTGCTGCGTCATTAAGGTAAACCAGCGGGAATATCTCTGTATAATCTGACTCCATGCCTCCCGGACTATCGTCCATCTCTTCAGAGTCGGAGTCGCTAAAACCGAAGGATCCATCTCCGTTCAAGGACTTCCCCGGAGAGCTCACTTGAGGACTGGAATCCAGCGACAAGCCGGAATCGGAATCTTGGAACTCGGCCTTAGGCTCCGGTTTTCCTGAGCTGAAGCTTCCAGGTGAGAAGCTCTGCAGATCCATGGGGTTCACAGGAGGATTGCTGGAGATCTCCGCCAATTGGCTGACCATATTTCCTCCATCAGGGACGAGAGGACCACTGTTCACTTTAACCTCCATCTCTGGATAAAACATCTCATTGAATTCTTCAGGTCTAAACTCGGCCTTCACATCCGGGACGTTCAGACTCATCTGGCTGAGGTTGGGCGACACCATAGTGTTGAAGGAGCCATCGTATGTGTTGATGTATTCGGGAGGACACACCTCTGTCTGCACCAACGAGAGATGGTCCATCCCGGGCAGGTATTGGCTGTAGTTTGGGTCCTGTGCTTCTGCGGAGGGTTTCATAAATCCATCCATATCCAATGACTCTTGCATCTGCATGTTGAGGCAGTGCTAAAAATACACAAGAACAGCATGTGAACATTGTTATCCAAAGTGAAGACACTCACTGTATGAGACAAACAATATGAGTCTACAATAAAAGAAGTTGTTTACTTCCAGAGTAAACACTGCCTGATAATTGAATCATGTCATCCAATATGTTCATGTCTTTCTTTCTTCAGTTGGAAATAAATTAAAGGTTTCTGGGGAAAACATTTCAAGGTTTTTTTTAGTTTAGTTTTTTTTTTAGTGGTAGAGCATGTGTTAACAGCGCAAAAGGTTGTGGGTTTGATTCCCAGGGAATGCACATACTGGTAAAATAAATAAATGTATAGCCTGAATGCACTGTAAGTCGCTTTCTGCTAAATGCATAAATGTAAATATAGTGGACTTCAATGGAGATCCGTGGGTCAAAGGTCCAAATTGCTGCTTCAAAGAGCTTTCCACGATAATAGTAAATTATCAGGAAACTGTCTGGAAGCGAACTTCTGCTTTAAGACTTTCTCTCATTGTTTGGCAAATTGGCAGAGTTACAGTTTGTACTTCATGTGTTTTCATGCTTGACCTGGTCAGTAACGTAGCAGCTTCTCTCCACAGGGTTCAATGCACTGGAGAATGCTGACGTGATTCATTTGACAGGACCTTAACTTTAAACCCTTTTAAACCAGCTTCCATGTGTACTGAGGTAAAAATGGTTCAATTCAAACAAAAACAAATGAAGTCTACATCCCGAGTTGCTGGTCAAACCACAGCATGAGCTCAGAGAGGGTCATTTGTTTGTTGCTCAGCAACAGGGTTGTTTGCGACTCTAAACCACAGGTGGCATAAATCAGAGCACACACAGAAGCACCTCACAGTCCCTCTCTCTAAAACACATCCTGAAGTAGCTCACAGCAAAAAGGAAAATTCTGTTATTTACTTGCCCTCATCTTATTCCAAACCCATACGTGTTTTGTTTGTAACACAAAAGAGGATCCTTTAATGAAACCTGGGAGATTTCTGTCACTCCACTGAAAGTCCACACAACTCAAACTGATGCTTCAAAAAGTCCGTATAAACATCCCAAGAGCTGGAGCACGGTTTCAGTATGTGACGTGCTTTACATATGTTCAATCATGGATAAATTAAATCTGTTCATCAGCAGGCATGCCTCCTCAGATTTGGATTTAAACCAGTTCATACAGATTACTTTTTTTAGCATTTCTTCATGAACATTTCGAAGCATCAAAGTTATAGTGGAAAGGATTTTCAATGAAGAGACAGAAATAATTTTTTTATTTTTAATAAAAAGAACTTTATTTGTTTTTCAAAGATGTTTAATTTTGGAGTGAAATATCCTAAAACAGATGCCATGTTGAGGTGTTTATAAAGTTGAGATGCACACCCAAGCATTAAAATGGCTTATATATATATATAGTTGCTAAATATCTGTTTTATGGCCAGCAAGAAATATTTATGGCATATTCAGAAGTGGCGATCAGTTCACTTTGCTGTGTGTTAATGAGGTCTGGTTGAGGGTTCATACCTGCAGCTCTGGGAGAGCGAGCAACTCCATCCAGGCCTGATCCAGAGAGCCTGGCAGCAAAGGATTGTGGGTACAGGTTGGGATGTCCGGTGGCATCATAAGATCTGTGGAAGGAGGAACGGAGGTGTCCAGGCAAGGCGGTGCTGACTGCACAGACGACAGAGAAGAGAGATAATTAGACTGAAGCGCAGCAGCACGTACAGGTGTTATGCTGCTGTGAGGTGTTATATGGGTGATAAATAGCCCGTAATTACCTCCGCTGGCTCATCTAGTGGAAAAGTCTCCGCCAGGAGCTGCATGCACTCATCAAATGACATGGCGTCACCGTCCAGTTCTGCGAAAGGCCCATTCTGCACGTACACAATACATCCTAATAAAGCCACTGCATCGACACACAGAGCAGGAAACATACACATCAGTGCAGACTCTACACCTGGACTGACTTGCCTGAGTTAGTTTCCAAAACCACCTTCGACTTACAATTATGAACAAAGCATGTCTATGATTTCATGTACTGGTTTGAACAGGACTGGGATCTGTCAAAGTGTGTAGGCGTTGGGTGTGTTCTGGATTTTAATTTCTATAAACTGAAGTATTGCTATTGAACTAATTTTACTTACTAATGCAACGGACTTGCCAAAGTCTGCTGTTAAAAGTCACAGAGTTCACTGGGATCTAAACATTTATCAATCGTCATCAAACTTCGACACTAGGTCAAGTATTTTGTCGCACATTCATTTCAAGTGCTTTCTGAGAAACGTATTGATGCTTTAAGACTTCTGAAAGCACACAAGTAATAAATTAAACCCCAAATTAAACATGCTCACTTGGTTCAGGACAGAAATCACATAGTACATCTGTGAAACGTGAATTCACCTAACCTCTCCAGGGAAAACGAGGTCTCTAGTGTCCTATCAGTTTAGTGTGGAGTGTATGTGCTTTCGTAGAACGGAGCTTGTGGTGAAGCCTGAGCACCTGAGCTCCAGTAATTGTGTCACAGCAGCGGTTCCCAAGCAACTGAGAAGCTCCACCCTGTGATGTGTGGCCTGTCGGGCACCTACATGTACACGCTGTGTGTGGCTACCTGATATTTATCATGTTATGGGGACCAAATGTACACACAAGGATAGTAATACCAGTCAATAATTCAAGTTTTCTGATAATCGAAAATTGCAGAATGTTTTCTGTAAGGGGTAGGGTTAGATGTAGTGAAAACCATTACGCCTATAGAATGTCCTCTTAAAACATGAAACTCTGTGTGTGTGTGCGTCTCTGTGTGTGTGTGCCTCTGTGTGTGTTTGTGTGTCTCTGTGCGTGTCTCTCTCTCTGTGTGTGTGTGTCTCTCTGTGTGTGTGTGTGTGTGTCTCTCTGTGTGTGCATGAGTGTCTTTGTGCGTGTCTGTGTGTGTGTGTGTGTCTCTCTGTGCGTGTCTCTGTGTGTGTGTGTGTGTCTCTCTGTGTGTGTGTGTGTCTCTGTGCGTGTCTGTGTGTGTCTCTGTGTGTGTGTGTGTGTGTCTCTCTGTGCGTGTCTCTGTGTGTGTGTGTGTGTCTCTCTGTGTGTGCATGAGTGTCTCTGTGCGTGTCTGTGTGCGTCTCTGTGTGTGCGTGCGCATCTGAAAGTGAAAGTGAAAGTGACATGACATTCTGCCAAGTATGGTGACCCATACTCAGAATTTGTGCTCTGCATTTAACCCGTCCGAAGTACGCACACACACACACACTGTGAACACACACCCGGAGCAACCTTTCGATTGGGAGTCCGACTCTCTAACCATTAGGCCATGACTTCCTCTGTGTGTGTGTGTGTGTGTCTCTGTGCGTCTCTGTGTGTGTGTGTGTGTGTGTGTCTCTGTGCGTCTCTGTGTGTGTGTGTGTGTGTGTGTCTCTGTGCGTCTGTGTGTGTGTGTGTGTGTCCCTGTGTGTGCGTGCGCATCTCTGTGTGTGTGTGTGTCTCTGCGTGAGTGTCTCTGTGTGTGTGTGTGTGTATGTGAGACAGATCTCAGACCTGCTCTCCTGTCCCCCTGTCATCAGTATGCACACTCACACCCCTCTCTCTGCGTCCGGACGGTGTATACCTGTGTGATTTGGGCACTGGTCACGGTGTCCTGCGTCAGCGGGGCGCTCCGCGGCACAAACTCCCCGGTCTCCTCGTCCAGCTGGAGTTGAGCGAGCAGTGCTTTCTCCTGCTCCCGCTGCCTCTGCTGCTGCTTCTCCTCTTCCTTCTCACGCTGCAGACGCAACTCCACCTCCTTCTGTCTGTAGCTGAAGTCAAACACCTCCCTGCCCGCTCCCAGATCCACGTCCTGCCTCCACAGGATATCGATCAGATCCATGTCCTGGAGAAACACAGCAGAGATGAAGATGAGAGGAGGAGCTGGCCGCACCCTGTCCCGCCTCAGATAAGCACTCAGTGCACCGTCAGCTATGAATAATACATGCCGCTTCTCCTTTTTCACTCCAGATCACCCACCAACGCAAACACATGCTGTTAGTGTTTCTATAAATGCTAGTGGCAGATTTAAAGGTCAGCTCAACTCAAAAAGCACAGCGGCTGGAAAAAATGAATGCTGCAAACTTGGTGTTTCTGCGAGTGGAGCGTTCATAGGCCGTTTGTGGGAAGTTGACACGTCCTGTTGTGTGACAGAGTTTTTTTAATTACTTCATCATTATTATGCATGCTTATGTTATTTGAAAAATCGCATGGGATTTTAGTCGTTGAAAAGTGAATCTGTCAAATCCACCATTCAGATCTAGCTAGTGATGGCAAAAGGATTTGTCTAGTTTCTACAGCCGTGGACGTTTGCTCTTTTACATTTAAAGCTATGCAGTCTGGATTCATTTAATATTTGTTTTATTAGTGTTTTAAATAGTTTTATTAAATGCTATTATTAATTATATATATTAGTTATACTTATACTAATACGAATTTTCTTTTTAAAATGAATTTTTACTGTGTATCTGCATTTAGTCTCTCGTTCCTCCGATGTTTCCTCCGAGAAAAAGACTCCAATAATGTTACATTTTTGTTCGATTTAAAAGAGACGCTCATATTATTTGACAGATTACATGGATATTTATTTAGTCTATCTGCAGGACAATTTAAGTGAAACTACTGACGGCAAAATGAAAATTTGCTCTGAAAATGTACTTCTGTAAACTTAATGTCATGTACTCTGATTTTATTAATGTTAGGAGTGTTTATTAATTCTGTGTATATATACATATATATATACATTTATATATATATATATATATATATATATATATACACACAGTCCAGTGCGTGCTATGCAGTATATATATATATATATATATATATATATATATATATATATATATATATATATATATATATATTTTTTTTTTTTTTTTTTTTACCCTGCAAAACCATTTAAAATTAACAAATGAATGCAAATGTGTTGGGGACCAGTTAGAGCACCTAAAACTGTAACACATGGCCATGTCTTAAGTCACATGTCACATTTATATTGTGTTAAACTATTTATAGAGCTCTCTTCTGGCTTCTCACTTCTTTGTAACTGCACAGCATGCACTGGACTGTGATGTTTTGTGGTAAAACACGGTATTTTCTAGAGAAGTGTCCTGCCGAGATCTGGAGGAGTACACAGCGTCTCTGACCAATCAGCAGCGCCGAATGAAACGCCACCCGTCATGCTGCTTTAACTCCCGAGATCAGGGGGACTGTCAAACACAAGGACGGAGAACAAGAAACACAGCTCGCGTCCTTGTCTCAGACATGTTGACGTGATCGTACTAGACCAACACAAATAATAAGAAGCACATGTTGATGTGCATATCCCATTACTTCTTTAGTAATGCTTCTATTACGTGCATTGGTGGACAGTAACCATTTTTTTTAAAGATAAATGGGTTTATTTTTCAAGTTCCTGTGCCCTGTCAGTTTTATTTTTATGTCACTACTTATTGTCATTTTGACTTTCATTCCAAAGCATAATATCATATATTTAACTCCACAACAACTGGAAATATATTGTTCCTCATTTTTTTGAACTACAGAAACTTAAACCGATAGTGTAGGATATAGACGTTTCATGTTTTCATTGTTTAGTAATACTTTTCTTCTTATTTGCTGATGAAAATAAACTCAATGTCATGCACTAATCGTCCTCGATGACTAATAATAAACAAGCTTCGTCGATAAGAAGCTTTACTTCTTTTATTCAAGTAAAATGGACAAGGAGTGCATATACTTCAACAGGACTATTATTAAGAAATGCCATCTTAGTTGTTCGAAAAGGGTAATTTTCTGGCTAATGACTAAGAGCGCTAAACTTGTTCGGTGGTGAGTCCACCAGTGCTGATGCAATACCGAAATTTCCAGACAAGTACAAAGAGGTTAAGAAGGTCTGGTGTGTTATTGCTATAAGACATTACAATGCATTCCAGCATCTCAAGCAAAGTTTTGGAGCAAACCGCTAAATGAATGTGCCTCAAAACAAAGCACAGTTTCATAAACCCATCAGAATGTGATCCTCAGATAGTTGTGACGGATGATATATATGGCCAGACAGACTCATAGCTCAACATTTGGTCGTTTTCAGTCGTAACAGGAACTGAAAGGTGAAATAAAATAGAGGGAACTAAATTTTAATGGTCTGTCTTCTATGGAGGCCCATTTCTGCCACTGAAAAAAAAGAAGAAGGTAATTACGCTTTCTCTTACAATTCTGACTTTCTCAGAACTGTGAGATATAAACGTGGAATTCTGTCGACTGTTGAATTATTACAAATAGACCCGTTTACTAAAATTGGTATTAAATTAAAGCCTTGGGTCTAAATGAGTTATGTTACAAATTTGAAGTTGATGTGAAAAAAATTGAGGTTCCTGTGAGATTTTATTTAGCGCGTCATACCACACACAGCCACTGGGAGTCATCATAACTATTTTGAATTTTGCTTGATTAATGTTTCTCTAGATTTCTCTGTGAATTTTACTTTTCTCAAAATAACCACCGAATATGAAATCCTGAGACTCAGACCTTTCCAATGATATGTTTGTTGCCAAGATTATAAAAAGGTTTTGGTTCTAGAAGACCGTAATGCATTATATTTAATGACACTTGACCTTGCCCACTGAGGGGGAGGTGACCACCATTAGATTTTAAAGTACCATTTTCATGGTAAAGCAATGTCCGATTTTACAGGATGAATCTTGAGCTTCAACAAAAAAGAGTGCCAAGCGTCCCACAGGTGGGACGGTGAGATTTTTATTCGCACATAAACACTGATCAATGCACATGGGTCAAAGACGAAAAAGGTTTAAGCATAAAATCAATAAGTGTAAAACTGCTTTAAATTGTTGTTTTTTGATTCAATTGAAATTTAGTTTTTCCGAGCAAAAAAATAAATAAAACAATCATTACTTTTTCCCTGATTTGACACCCACTTAAATGTTCAGTGTGACAATCTTGTCAGGCATATTTGAAACAAAAATCAATGTATGACATATTAAAACACTAATTAGCATTCACCCCAAAAACTAATTAGTTGTAATTTTACATTTGTAAAATTAGCCACTAACCTAAGAATGTTTTACTCATTTAAAACACAGTTAAATTGACTATGCTACCTTATTCTTTTAAGTAAGCCAGAATAAACATGTTGTTTGAATTTTTACATGAATATTGTGTTACACTGAATGACAATGTAACATTATATTAACCAAATTTTGACATTTTACTCTCCAAGTCGATCCTTAGATTTAATGAGTTTTCTATGGACATAAAATCATTTTTGTACATTTCTTCTGATGCAGACATCTTAATGTCTTCGGCCCAGATACATGAAGCTCAACCGTACTGTTCTTGCTCAAGTGTGAGAACAAACCTTGAAAAAGTTATGTTACCTCTTTAGTTCCTGCACATCACATCAGACAAGTGCATTTGAGTTTCTGTTGACCATTTCTGATTTCTGACCATTTCTATGTGTTGTTGTGTTTACACGTGAATAAAAGCCTAAATTAAAGCTGTGTGTGTATATATATATAGATATATATATATATCACATGTTACACAGCAGCAGACGAGGCATTTATAAATGACAGTAATATTTGTGAAACCTTGGCCTCTGTCTGTTCTTGATTGATAGTTGCAGGAACTAAATAAGGAGATATGCTTTACTTCATCTGCTGTTTATTAATGCACTGAAAGCTTTGCACAAACCGTATGCAGCGCTGCATTTATCTGTTTATGAGGTCAGAAAAACCAAGTCGAGCATGTGACTCGAGATCTGTAGAAAACCAGCTTCCTAAAGTTTCAGATCACAAGGCCCAGGGGACTGAACAGAGAAGAAGTGTGCACTCACAGCAGAGGAACTGCACACTTTAGGAGGAACTTATTACATTTTGCAATTTGTGAATCAGCCGTCAGCGCTGACATCAGAGTTCAGATGCTACACATGAACCAAATATGGTTTCTGTTTGACTAAACGACTCTTTCTCATTATTATCATCATCGTCATTATTATCATTAATCAGTTGTTTTCTTCTTTAGTATTTATTATTATTATTATTATTAATGTCAGCACATAAATTCTTAGTCAATTAAATTTATTTAAACACATATAAATTACAAATTTATTTTAAAAAATATTTTATAACAATATAATGATACAAATGTTTATCTTATGATTCTGACAATTTGTTTTATTTAAACACACAAAAAATGTTTTATAATATAATGATATAAATGTATATTGTTTCTGAATTTTCAATTAATTATCATCGTCATTATTATTATTATTAATCAGTTGTTTTCTTATTTAGTATTTAATATTATTATTATTATTATTATTGTCAGCACATAAATTCGTAGTCAGTTTAATTTATTTAAACACATAAATTACTAAATTATTTATAAAATCTATTTTACAGATACAAATGTTTATTTTTTATGTGTAAATTAGTTTATTTATTGATTTTATAATTATTTGTAGGAGTCAATTGTTTTCGTGTTTTGTATTCTTTTTTATTTGCTAATATTAATGCATTTACATTTAGTGATTTAGTAGACACTGTTATCCAAAGCCACTTACAAATGAAGACAATGGAAACAATCAAAATCAACAAGAGCAACGATATGCTAATGCCATAACAAGACTCAGTTAGCATAACACAATACACGTAGCAAGTGTATTTTTTTCTTTTCTTTTTTTTTTATAATTTTACCAGTGCATATATTCTAAGTCAGTTTATATTTGTATAAACATATCAATGATAGATGTATTTAAAAGATTTTTTACAACAGTCTAATGATTGCCTCCAGACAACAACATGGTCTCAGAGTCGCACACATCCTCTCCCGCTCCAGATCACAGAGGGGGCGGAGCCACACAGATGATGTAACATCTACACACTGTCGATAGGCCCCTCCCACCAGAAGAAGCAGCGCTCTCTTCCTCCTCACAGCAGAATCGAATGAGTGTGTTTCCACTGTTTAAACATATTCTGCTGTTTATGAGTGCATTACAAATCATATGTTGTCCATTCAATGATACATAGCCAAAAACATATTACACAGGTATTATTATTTTCTGTTTTATTATGATTCTTTATTCTGTGAAACACTGGACAAGGTGTTTGGCAGCGAGTTTGAGCTTTTGTTGACCATGCATAAAATTAAATGCAAATAAAATTGGATGATGGAGATTGGAAGCGCTATAAAATCACATAAAACTAGTACTACTTGTTCAATATACAGGTATTTTAAGTCTTTTGAAGCCATAAATATTAATATTATAAACCATATTATAAATAAAACTAAAACCTAAAAAACAACCAAAAAAAAAAATTTAATTACTTGAAACATAACATTTCTCTAAGTAATAAATGAAAAACTAACACAACACATACATATAAAGACGACAACTACACAACAGAAAGACTAACACTTTCACTTTTTCAAAATGGAAACGGAAAATATAAAAATGTGGTCTATTTCAAAAGTAAATGATGGGCGAAATAATCTAAAACTATTCCTTTTAAAGCGAAAAGAAGAGTATCTGGTGAATATAATCAGTTTTGAGAGCGTTATAGTTTGCATATCCCTCATTGTGTATTAAATATCTGCGTGAACGTGAGGCGAATCAGAGCAGTATGTGTGTGATGAGGATGTATCTAGAAGCGAAAAGTATATCCAGGACACACCTAACTACATAATTAATGCTCAAAGTGTTATTATTATCCAGGTTCAAGGAAACGAGAAACCAGAGCTGGATATTAAAACTGCAAAGTTTCCTGGTAAAGAGGAGATTATTTTCCAGGCCTGTCTCACTTCCTATTCCTCTGGACTGTGGAATAAACCATCGGAGGAACAAGGGTTTTCTCATTTTGATACGCTGCACGGTTGAGGCAGGTGATACAGCACACAATCAGAGCCAAACAAACATTATTAGACTCTCAGTGTTTCCACGCAGGTGACTTGACTCAAACACCTCAAGATTAAACTAATAATAATACTCTGCTTTAAAACTGGTCCTGGGGCCCAATTCAAATGGCCCTGATTTTTTTTTAATGCTTATTAAATACCTAAACAAATGACTGAGGCCTATACTGTTTATATGTAAAGACGGAGTGTGTGAAACTACTGATTAAAGAAGAAGAAAATATTATTACATCTAAACATTTGTTACTCATAAACATGATTGAAAGCTAGTTCTGTGGGCATCAGTGCACACATTATAAGTTTAAGGAGCACTTTTATTATTAACACTGACAAACTTGATTATGTTATATACTGCTAAACAGACCATTACATAGCCTTAAGCACACCGCACAGTTATTAATTTGGTGTCACATTACTTTAAAGGATTACTTATGCATTTTATAAACTCTCATTGAACATAAAATGAATCTAGCATGAGTCTTAAATGTGTCAAATATCTGACTCCCCCAATAAAACGGGGCTTTGGTCTGTATTTACAACTGTATTTTACAGTTAACACGTAATCACTCAATTTCATCATTGTGGCATGATCAATAAATAATGAATATGTATGAAATAAAGTAAAATGAATATTTCTTATGTAATTTATAGGACATATCTAATAAACAACAAGGCCCTAGTATTATAACAGCTTAATTTAGGCTGTTGTTACCCATTCTAGTGACTAAGATAAAATTGCTTATAAACTTTAGTCTGACCTTCTGTGATTAACAATCAATATTTTCTGAAGGTCAAGTGCTTCCATCAAGGTTTTTTTTTTTTTAAGTAAGATTTTTAGGATTTGTACACTATTTCCCCATTCAAATGATGAAAAACGTCTGAAAACCTTGATTCATATATTGTCATGCATTCACTTCTAAATGTGATCTCCTCGGTAGGCTAATATTTCTCAATGACTTGATACTGAAAGTTTTTTTAATGTGTTTTACCTAAACCCCAGGTCCTTATTTCAATTAGATATACAGAATTGCACTGGCTGTGATAGAGACTAATCACATGAGGCCGAGGATCGTCAGGATACGAGGCTAAAGTAAACAGCACATTCCAGATTGGAGCCGCCTGCTATTGTGCAAGGCGCCGGTGAGCGCGCATGCGCAGACGCGTCTGCTGCGGGAAACACGCGCAAACATCAAAGCTCACCGACGCGCGTCTCATGACAGAAGTTCAACCGCGAGCCATATCGCACTGGGTCATTAATAGTTACCTTTCTTTTGATATTTCGTCTTTTATCTCGTTCTTAGGACGGCCGGAGCTCAATGACTAGGCAGGATTGTAAGTGGAAAGTAAAGTCGCGAGAAAACGGGATTACGCGAGGAAACGCCTCCTTTATCACGGACTATATATTAATTATAGGCTATATATATTAAAGTATAGTAATATATGGACGATTCCGCCACTACAATCACGTCATATTTATAATAAAATATTATCGATAATTATCATATCTATTAAAATCAGGAATAATGCGCAAGGCTATTAAAAAGTCACTTGGAAGTGAGTGGTGTGAACAAGCAATAAATACATCTGAATAGCCTACATATGTCCCACATTACTGACTCAAAGGGCAAATGATGTAACATCATAGCACAATTACTGTTATTTTAAATTTTAGTGTCATTTCAAAACTATTAAAAGCGAAGCATTATTAGAACATAAGTGACGCAACTGCCTATTATTAAATATGATTTACCTGTTGGCTTGGATGCATTTTAGGCAATTCAATATCCATCATGCTGAGAGATAATCTCTCCTTTTTCCGTTGTAACTCCTAAAGTGATTCCTTCGTTTGTAATCCTTCACAGCGAAATAAAATAGGGCTTAAAATAAATACGTCAGACTGTCGCTGCTAGACGATGTACTTCAGAAGGAAACGCTGTCTGTGGAGTTCAGAACATTTACGGAAAGCCCCAGTCATTTGATGCCCCGCCCACATCGCACTGACCAATAGAAAGCGCTTGCTGAGATGTTGCGTTATACGCCCCTTTCACCTTCCCACTCAGACCCTCCTGAACATTTTTTTATTTTTATTTTAACAGTAACTTTATATAGATCTATAGTTCACTTATACATACACGTGTCTTTTCTAAAATGCCAAAAAGCAAGTGAGCGGTATATACTTTATTACTTCAAAATAAGTATTCTTACCAAATATTCAAAGCTTATATTTGAGTTTATCAGATGAGTTTTAAGGGTTCAAAAATGTTTTTGCTATTTTTTAAATAATAAACATCGTCTCTGACAATAGATTCCTAGCAGGCACATCCCGTGAGGTGCTGATCTAGATGGAGCAGACTACTGCACCTGCGATAGGCCTGTTTCTGTGTCAGGTGACTTTTCTAAGACCTTGGTAAACCTGTACACCCGCACAAAACTGTAGACTACTAACCTACACCCTACTAACTCCCATGACCTTCACACACATCTGTTTGTCAGATAGCGACCCCTGCTGCATATTACAATTGCAATTGCATATGTGCGTTTTTATTTCTCACGGTGTAATTAATCTTCAATCTTTTAAGCCACAATTTAACCACTCTTACCAACTTAAGAGTTTATAATTGCACAACCTTAAACCATACGAACATTACAATTGTGTGAATGATCTGTCTGGAATGATGCAAGGAATGTTTAAATGTTGAAATGGTCACTTGACAAAAACTATAATTACTGTTGTTAAAAGATCAACCCAAACCGTGACACTTAGCTCAATCATGCTGTCAACTGAGTGCAAAGTGTAGAGTGTGTTGCTGCCTATTGCAATAAGCGTTTCTTCAGCGATGGGCAGTTTTAGCCCTGTGGACTTTTAACTGTCTTAAAGCACACTTTCACTAGTTTGCGTGAATAAACAGTGTGCATCACATGAGGAATTAAGTCATGAACATTTCCATTGTTTAATGAATACAATGTATTGTGTTTTACAGTGTTTCAAATTGTGATGAAATTAGGCTATATCTTAAACATTTTGGAAGAAAACAGTGGCCTATCCTTAGAGCCACTTACATAGCATTTATGTATCCTAAATGCATCAATATTTTTTTTTATTGATTAATTTGATAAATTATATCTCCTAAAACTATCTTTATTTTTTCTGTTTCTCTAATGGCTGTAAAGTTCTTTATTAAGTTGGTGAGTTTGTTGAATTAGAGGTTTCTTATGGATATGTATTTCTGACAGTGCAGGAGGAAGTGTGTCTCTGTCTCAATCTCTCCTGTCTGACAGTGAGCACACACTCTTTGCTCTCTGAGTAACCAGCTCTTTCTGTGTCTGCCGGTCTCAATGGATAAACTGTGCATACTTTCTCTGCTTTGTGTCTCTGACACTTAGTAGTTACAATGGCCCTCACACTGTGTGACCAAACTCTGCTACACTGAAACACAGGGATTCCTGTTTTGTTTCTCTTACAGTCCTCTCTATAGATGTAGGCACGTGTCACTGACTTTAGGGTTTGATGAAATCACTCAAGGGTCCCCTGCTACTCTGTGATATGTGCTTGGTAGCTGTTTTTTAAATCAGATTTTTTCAGATTTCAGATTTAATCAGATTTTTTAAATCTGTTCAAAAACATGAGATGTGAAAAGGGAAGTTAAAGGGAACTTGAGTTATTTTTCTACTGCTTAAGGGCCCGTCCACACGGAGACGCGTTTCTGTGAATACGCACAAATTTTTTATCGGATAGGCATTTCGTCCACACGGATCCGCAATTTTCGTAAGGTGAAACGGCTATTTTTTGAAACTGGGTCCCAGAGTGGATAAATTTGAAAACGCCGTCTTTGTGTTTTCGTCTGGAGGGCTAATCCGTAAATTTTCTGAAACGAAGACGTCATCAGCCCACATCTCCCCTCTAGTCAGACACCTCTACGTCACGTAACAGCAACAAAAACATGAACAAACACTGAACGATTGTCTTTTTATTAACTAACATTAACACTGATTAATAAATGTATTGTTCCATGTTCGTTTGTGTACCACGCGCAAGGTTTATGAGCATAGTCCAAGTCTTCTTCTCTGTTTTTAGTGTATCTCTGTGTCAGAATTACAGCACCACATACTGGTCTGGCATGTATACTACATCATTCTGCGGTTTCGTGTGGACGTGGATATTTCTTGAGACGAGGAAAAAAAGATCAGATTGGGGTAAGCTCCGTCTCCTTGTGGACGGGGCCTTAGTCTTGATGGAACACAATGGTATGGCCTCAGGATAACGGCTGGCTGTACACATAATGGTAAGAATGTATTGAAAGCTGCACTTAGTCTTGGGTAGTGGCCCCACACAATCAATCAAAAGTCTCTCAAAGGTTTCTCCCATGACTGGAATGGGCTGACGGGGAACCTGTGGGGTTGGGCTGTACAGCCAACTGACAAACATTGCATGGCTTAACACATTCTGATGCTCAGATTTTAGACCAGGCCAAAAGAGGTGTTTGATAAGGCACTGATAGGTTTTAGTCACCCCGAGATGACCAGCACATGCATACTCAATGGGCCAAATATAGAACTTGGGCATGGTAACCAGAAGGCAGAACAATCTGATCGACTATGTGAATATCATCATCAGCAATCTGTGGCCTTCCCCAACGCATGAGTATATCATCCTCCCAGAAGCAACCAACCCTACGAGACTTGTCCTTATCTACAGCAGCATCAATACATTTCGTGAGTTGCAGGTTCTGCCCTTTGGGCAGCAGCTAACTGCTCTCGACCTACCTTTAATGGCAGCTGCTAGATTTCCCTAGCAGTTTCAGCAGTTTGCAGGGGAGTTACTAACAGTATGCCGTCAACCACATCAGCTGAGGAAGGCAAGAAGGATTCTGAAATATTAACTACATCATGCCTGAGCATGAGACACAGCACATGCCGGGAAAACAAAGTGAAAAGTTTTAGAGACATCAGTTTTGGCTTCAATTTCAGGTTAAGCAGACACAATTGGATATGGGAAAACAGGTCATTTCACAAAATCTATCTATCTATCTATCTATCTACAAACCCGATTCCAAAAAAAGTTGTGAATAAAAACAGAATGCAATGATGCGGACGTTTCAAATTTCAATATTTTATTCAGAATACAGCATAGATGACATCAAATGTTTGAACTGAGAAAATGTATCATTTTGAGGGTAAAATAAGTTGATTTTAAATTTCATGGCACCAACACATCTCAAAAAAGTTGGGACAAGGCCATGTTTACCACTGTGTGGCATCCCCTCTTCTTTTTATAACAGTCTGCAAACGTCTGGGGACTGAGGAGACAAGTTGCTCAAGTTTAGGAATAGGAATGCTGTACAATCCTTGTCTAACACAGGCTTCTAGTTGCTCAACTGTCGTGGGTCTTCTAGTTGTCGCAACTTCCTCTATATGATGCGTCTATCTATCTCTGTCTCTCTTTCTGTCTATCTGCCTCTCTGTCTGTTTCTCTATCTGTATACCTCTATATCTGTCTGTCTGTCTGTCTCTCTATCTGACTCTGTCTATCTTTCTCTCTGTCTGTCTGTCTGTCTGTCTGTCTGTCTGTCTGTCTGTCTGTCTATCTGTCTGTCTGCCTCTATATTTGTGTGTCTGTATGTCTGTCTATCTGGCTGTCTGTTTGTCTGTCAGTCTGCCTCTATATGTGTCTATCTGTCTGTCTGCCTCAATATTTGTGTGTCTATCTGTCTGTTTCTCTGCCTCTATATCTGTCTGTCTGTCTGTCTGTCTGCCTCTATCTATCTATCTATCTATCTATCTATCTATCTATCTATCTATCTATCTATCTATCTATCTATCTATCTATCTATCTATCTATCTATCTATCTATCTATCTATCTATCTATCTGTCTGTCTGTCTCTATATTTGTGTGTCTGTCTATCTGTCAGTCTGCCTCTACATATGTCTGTCTGTCTGTCTATCTATCTGTCTGTCTGTTTATCTATCTGTATGTTTGCCTCTATATCTTTCTATCTGTCTGTCTGTCTGTCTATATTAGGTGCTCTTATCCATTTCTTGTGAACCTCACTGTATCTCCAGAACTACTGTAACAGAGTGGTATATTCTGTAGCTCAGCGCAGCACACTGTAGTTTTCTCTCCTGAAGCGCGTACATGATTGCGCGCGCACGATTGGCAGCTCCACGTCGACATTCTTCCAGCTGCTGCGCGGACGCGCACGCGGCGTGCAAGCTCTTCATCAACAGTTTGCACGAGCGTCATATGCTCAATCAACTAGTGAAATCTTCAGGGGCTTTGACAGAGACGACCACCGGGTTTAGATAGAGCGCTTCTTCTCCCAGTGCGCTTATTCAGTGTCGACTGTCTCGTGAGTTGCAGCAGCAGGTATGTTCTTTAACATTTTTTCCCTCTGGAAGTGTGCATTACACTCACAGATTGTGCACGTATGCTTAGATAACACTGTCAGCCCGTCACTCATTGATATATTCAGCCACTTTGGCAAGATTGGAAAGTTTAACAAAGTACATTAAAGATGGTAACTTTTATGCCTGCGTGGATTCACATGCAAATGCATGACATATGGCATTCCCAGTTTCCCCTTTCTTCAGACTGTGACTTATCTTTCAGTTCATTGTGACATTTGATAAGTGTGTTAAGTTGAGATTTATCCCAGGGTGCCAAACTCCTGGGATAGTTTTGATACAAGTAATGCACTCCTCCAAATTTGGACCCTTTTCGACACGTCAGCTGTTTTACGTATCGGCTGCCCCAATTACAGCTATGCAAACAGACTAACTGTAATAGTAAAGTCAATATATAAATCTTGTTTTCTTCTCCGTGTGTCAGTGTACCTTTATTTAATTTGACTTTTTTCTTGCATGCGCTTAATTTGCATGGAAAATTATGTAAGTAGGCATCTGTTTCTGCATATGTAGGCCGCCATATGTGTTCCTCGTGGAGGCTGGTGAGGTGATTATATGCATGTGTGAATGAGAATTAGTCCAAGTTTCCAATTCTATGCATCTAATCTATCATCTTCTGTCGTCTTAAAGCCATTATGTAGCTACAAGAGTTCTGGCCTGCCTCTTTTCACTTACAGCTCCGAAATACTTTGATCAGTCTCACCTTTCAACTATCATTATAAAGATATATATATATATATATATATATATATATACATACATACATACACACACAATTATTATTATAACCATTCTATACTCCAAAAACAATCCCACCTACTTCAACTTAAAAAAATTGGCAAACTGGCTGTAAAAGTCGAGTCAGCGTTTGTTTTTTTTTGTTGTTGTTTGTTTTTCCTAATATTTTTAATAAGATCCTCAATCTTAAAAAAAAAAGTGTGTGTGTACAGTATATATATATATATATATATATATATATATATATATATATATATATATATATAATATATATATATATATATATATATATATATATATATATATATATATACTGACCGTAAATTATCTCGTCCATCTTATTTCTTCAGTTCAACACAACAGAAGATATTTTGAAGAATGTTGGTAACCAAACAATTGACGGTAGCCCTTCCGTATTATATTAAAAACAAAAAAATACTATGGAAGTCAATGGCTATTCCAGCAATTGTTTGGTTTCCGACATTCTTCAGAATATCTTCTTTTGTGCTGAGCTGAAGAAAGAAACTCATACAGGTTTTGAACAACATGAGAGTGAGTAGTTATGACCAAATTTTAACTTTTTTTGGGACAACTGTTCCTTTTAAATTAGTTGTTCAAGCTACGGAAAAACATATGTTAACCAAGTCGTATTGATGATATATATAATTTTTTTTTACAGAGAAATGTTACATGTCTGTTTCTTTCAGAGGGTCGAGCTGAAGAGTTTCACAGAGAAGGAGGAAAATTTGCAAGCAGCGCTGTGGCTTTCCAAGTAAAGTTCTGTGATCCACTCCGACTCTAATTGTTTGCAGTCAGTGCATTACAGAACTTTGTTTTGGGAGTTTAAAGCTCAAGCCTGGAGGAAACAATCAGTCCATCTGGATGAAGCTGTAACACCCCTTGAAAACAGCAGTAAACTCCACATCCTGTCCCTCAAAAACATGCCCAAATAAATCACATCATTATCATCATCTCCTGTCTTTACATGATCATTCCTCTAGCTTTAACTGCTAACGAATATGGGAAACAGGAGCGAACATCCTTTGAGTTTGGGGATCACAGATACACCGCTGCATTAATGTGATATTTACATGATCCTTTTTCAGAATGTGTTCTCCGAGCGCTCAGTTAGCATAGTGGAGGCTCTACCACAACTGCTAAATGTCTAAAAATAACCGTTGCACAGTAACACACCACTTTCCAATGAGGCATTCCATTCCGTAAACATGAAGAAAAAAAGTGGCGTTTTCCATAGTTGTAAAAATGATGCATCTCATGTTTATGAGGGAAAGCACTTTAAATGGAGAGCGTACATGTTTGTGATGACATCATTAGACCCACAGGAGGCAGAGGAGCCCAGGTCTGAGTTACTTTCACGGTCACATGACTCAAAAGGAGACAGGTAATTAATTGCACTGGTAAGTGGGCTAACATGCCTCACATGCGTCATCCATACTGTTTTTTTTTTTCATTGAGAGGACAGATAATACGTTTTATTGGCCCTGAAAGAACAGATCTTTAGTCATAAATGTGTGTCTAAAACACTGCATTCTGAAATGGTATGCAAAGGATGCATCTGGGAAATAAAAGGGAGACGTTTTGTTGAAGTGTTTTTAAAGTAAATCTGTGACTGGTTAGTCAAGCACCTAAAGACTGAAATGTCACCGATCCCGTTAACCCATGAGGGTGCATAGCATAAGTTCAGAAAAATATTTTGCACACACACTGATGGACTGCTGACATATGTCTCATTAAGTATGGTTTCTTAATGTGATGCTATCATGTACATTTCTGATCCTTTCATATTCTTTCAGAGATTTATTCAAAATGACAATCTTTGGCATTCAAGAGTTAACTATTTCAGAAGAACCCATTTATGTTGAAGTGATTTATTGTTTCTTCAAACCTGCAATTTTTAAAGCAAGTTTCTGTATGGAACACACACACACACAATAAATAAATTAATAAATTGTGGCAAAAGTAGTTTGTTTTTGTTGCAAGTTAAATAAAACTGCTGTTTAAAATGTATTTTGACTACATTTTGATTACTTTTATATTATTTTTGACCTGACTCGTTTATCACATAGATTTGATTAGCATAACTGTGTAAAAATAAATGTATAAATGTGCATTAAAGCTTTTCAGAGACATATAACATGGTTAAATGACTCACTGACTCATAAATTATTAAATTATGAATAATGTCATCAAAATGTATAGACTAGTGTATACACACACACACACACACACATACTTTATTATTCAAAATATGAACACAAACTATGAAAATGATAGGAAATACAATAAAATGTATGTATTTTGATGTATTAATAATGAATAATTGCCACATTGTGAATAATGTCATCAAAATGCATTTATAGGCTAAAACAATTTCAAATGTAATTTAATAGCTATATAATAATCTATTACAGCTTTAATATGTGTAAGTACGTACTTACTGTTTACTTAGCTCTATCTATATCCTCTACAGTTTGTCAATTCATATTTTTGACAATGTAATTATTTTATTATTATTGTAGAATTTTAGAATTATTAGTTTAGAATCACTAATATAATCTAATTACATCTATAATGTTCTGAGTCAGATTATGTATTTTGATTAGGTTAATGAGTAACCAGCACTATGCTATATATATATATATATATTCGCTATTTTATATTTTTGACGATTTCCTTATTATTATCGTAGAATTTTTGAATTGTCATTTTAGAATGATTAAATATATATATATATATATATATATATATATATATATATATATATATATATACAGTAGTATATATTTACAGTATATATACACACACACACACACACACACACACACTCACCGGCCACTTTATTAGGTACACCTGCTAATCAGTCAATCTCATGGCAGCAACTGTGATGCATTTAGGCATCTAGATGTGGTGTAGATGACTTGCTGAAGTTGAAACCGAGCATCAGAATGGGAAAGAAAGGGGATTTAAGTGACTTTGAACATGGAATAGTTGTTGGTGCCAGAGAGGGCTGGTCTAAGTATTTCAAAAACTGGTGATGTCCTGGGATTTTCATGCACAGCCATCTCTAGGGTTTACAGAGAATGGTCTGAAAAAGAGAAAATATACAGTGAGTGGCAGTTGTGTGGATGGAAATGTCTTGTTGATGTCAGAGGAGAATGGGCAGACTGGTTAGAGATGATAGAAAGGAAACAGTATCTCAAATAACCACGTCGAACCCTGAAAGAGATGGGCTACCGCAAAAGACACCAGGTTCTGTTCCTGTCAGCTAAGAACAGGAAACAGAGGCTTACTCTTCACACAGGCTCGCAAAAATTGGAAAAACATTGCCTGGTCTGATGAGTCTCAATATCTGCTATGACATAGGGTCAGAATTTGAAAAGCATTCTGAACATGAAAGCATCCTGCTTTGTCTCAACGGTTCAGGCTGGTTTTGGTGTAATGGTGTGGGGGATATTTTCTTGGTAAACTTTGGGCCCCTTAGTACCATTTGAGCATTGTTTAAACACCACGGCCTACCTGAGCATTGTTGCTGACCATGTCCATCCCTTTTTGACAACAGTGTGCCCATCTTCTGATGGCTACTTCCAGCAGGATAAAGCACCGTGTCACAAAGCTCAAATCATCTCAGACTGGTTTCTTGAACATGACAATGAGTTCACTTTACTCAAATGGTCTTCATTCTCACCAGATCTCAATTCAATAGAGCAGCTTTGGGATGTGGTGGAGCGGGAGGGTGGGTTTTTGTTAAATGTGAGCCAAAATCATCACAATTAAAAGAACCGAAGATTTAAACTACTTCAGTCTGTGTGTGCACTGAATTCATTTAATACACGAGTTTCACAATTGAGTTGAATTACTGAAATAAATGAATTTTTACACGACATTCTAATTTAGAAAGATACTGTTTGTAAAAAGAAAGATATGATTGTAAAAGATAGTAATAGATACTGAAAAAGCGGTATCTACTAACAAAAAATTTACAGCATGGCTAGGATTTATTTGAAGGGAAATCTTCTGTATTCCAGTCAGTCGCGCACCGGAGCGGAGAGGAGCGCGCGGGGAGGGAGGCGGAGCGCGGTGCATGATGGGACGCGAGTGTAATCTCCATCAGCCGCCTACTGACCCCTGACAGCAAACACGGAAGCAGCATGGCGTCAAACAGCAGCAGCAGCGCGCAGCAGAGACTCAGGATCATAGCCGGACACTTGCAGAAACGGCCAGAAGATGAAAACGCGGGCGTCGCTGCGCAGGAGTGTAAAGCCGAGGCGCCCCGGTCCGAGCCGAGCAGCACCACACCGGTACCGAGGAGGAGGTAGGTGCGAGTCAGCCTGTGTGCTGAGAGACCCGGCTCTTCACACAGACTCACAGATAAACACTGCGTTGCGATTAAACTGCAGGCGCGTCAAAGACAGAGTAAAGCAAAAGAAGATGATGCATTGTATCAGTGTGCGCGCGCCAGAACTGGATCTAAACAAAGTGTCCCTTCATCCCGGAGGAGGCTGCGGTGGCGCGCGACATCTGCACACTGATGGACACTTTCACATTATACTGTTTTCTCTTTACACAGTGCTTATTGCACCAGTTCAGTGATCAAATCAGTGTCTGCTGCTGGTTCCTCCAGAGCACATTAGAAACGCGCATCAGCCCTTAAAGCTATAGGTCACCCAAAAATAATGTCTGTCGTCCTCTCCTCAGCCTCAAGTTAACGAGATTGAAGAACCAGGACAGATTTTCAGTTAATAGCTTACATTTGGCTCTGTCCCTAACTCAAGGCTGTCAGAAGATTGGAAATATGTCATATGGTGCTTTGCTTGTTTGAAATATGTCCCATGCATAGAAACCGGTTTTGTTTAAAAAGCTTTAGCTTTAATAAAGGTGACACTCTTTCAGTTTGGGTCTTTTCAGCTTGCTTAGTGGTTTTACTAACTCTTAACTGATTTCCAGCTCTTGAGTAATCTTCTAATAATTATTGATGAGCTCAGTCCTCTGTTTTCAGACATGTGCTTTCACTGGAAGGGAATGGGATGGTGCTTCTGTAAACAGAAAGGGTGTTGGTTATTTCTGTCTGTCTGTAGAGTCGACAGCACTAGCCCAAGGCTCTTCACCGCATCACTGGTCAATAATCTCCATGCTGCTTGCTTTCTTTGTCATTCCTGTGACGGCTTGTATCACTTTACTCTTATAATTTAGTGGATGGATTATTGGTCATTCAGTCTGTTGTTATAAACGTTAGTTAATATGAGGTGATCTTTCAATAAGTTGTGTTTTCAGAAGTTAGTATGGCAGAGCTGTGCTCTGATTGGACGAGGGATGTGGTGGCCTGACTTTGTATTTGCTAAGAGTGAAAAATGTACTTCCTTCATGTGGAATGATAGCACTGTGCTGCCATCTAGTGCTGGACATTGAACGACCTTTAACCTACTGAGACCAAGCAGAAAGATTTTTTCTGAACTTCTCAGTATGAAACCACACTTGTGGTCTTTGCACTTGACCACTTGCATGACGTATTTCCTGTTTTTGGGCCAAGTGTTCAGATATGTATGAAGACCACAAAGGTCTGTCCAAATACCCACACTTGCAATCTTGGTTACTTGAGAGCAGATGCACGCAACAGGAAGTGCGTTCGCAAGACTATCCCAGATCTTAAAAACACCAAAGCACAGTGCCCTTAATGCACACTCTCACTCTGGAGTGGCACTTGAGTGTATCCCATCATGCATCATGTTCTGGAAATAAATGTTGAGACTTTTTAAAACATTTCAGAACATTGCAGGAAGTATGTAATCTGATAATAGTGTATATCCAGTGTTGTGCATTGATAAGAAACCGCTGGTGTTTCTGTATGTGTTAAATATTTGATGTCAAACAGAAATGGTAGATGTAAAGCTTGTTGAACTGCCAGTAGTCACTGGCAACATTTGCGTTTCAGCATTATCTCATCTTATACTGAAGACGTTTAAAACTTTTCCTCTTGATAGTGTGTGCCAGATGAACAAAACTGCTCAAAAATGTAACACTCTTTCTAACCTTTCACACAAAAAGGGAAATGAATAAGCCTCAGGCTGAAGGAAGTGTCTCTGCACCTCACTCCCAATTCCTCTCAACACGGGACAGGAGAGGTGTCAGTGACTGGGAAACAAAGTAACTTGCTTTACTCATTTAAAAAAGTAACCGATATTTTCTTGTAAATTTTTAAACTAATGAGTTACTTTACTAGTAACTTGGAAAAAAAGTAACTTGATTACGTAACTTGCATTACTTGTAATACGTTACTCTCAACACTGTTCCTAAACATGTGGGTTTCTGCTGATATGATTGATTTTGCCCCCAAAATTTGCAGAGAAATGGCCAAACGACCACATCTTTAAGTTATTTAAAATGCTTTAAGATTAGGCCTAAACTGTGCAATGCCAATCAGTGGCTACCGTCAACTGTTTGATGGTATTCTAACAACATTCTTCAAAATATCAATATCAGAATAGAAATTTTGTGTTCAGCAGACAAAAGAAACTTATGATAAAGGTGAATAGAAGACTGAATTTGATAGTAGGAATTAGAGGTGGACCGATGTATCGGTTTTGCCGATTTATCGGCACCGATAGTTGATTGCTGGAACAATCGGTTATCTGCAAAAATTCATGCCGATAGCTTTCCGGTTGCGTCCGTTGCTGGAGCGGCTGATAAGGCTCTGTTTTCATTATACAGTGCGAGAGCGGCCTCTAGTGGTTGATATCACTGACAGCACGTGCTGCATGTTTAAACGCGTGACGCTGGACGCTGAACAGAGCGAGAAACTTCATCAGATTTAAATGCAGCTGACAGAAAATCCTGAGCCACAGAGCACAGTTTTCCATTAAATTATATTATATGTGCCCCGAATCGTTGTTTATGTACATAATGAAATGTATATTGAGTATTTCCATCGATACATTTGTCTTTCTGTGGCTCTAATAAAGTCTGTATGCTTAATTTATAAAGCTACAGATCACTCTTTCCGTTTGCTCTGTTTTTTAAACACTGAACTTCAAACTTATCTTATGCATCATTGTTCATTCTTGAAGTTAACTTGTGTCCGTTTTGTGAATAAATAAACTGTTTGGTATTTGGTAACAATAAAAAATTATGGTGAGAATAAATAAAACATTTCACAGAGCCCTAAAAATTTACTTTTTGTAAAACTGTTATTTAATTGATTTGAAAATGTAATTTGTAAAATAAAGCACTATTTTAGTTTTTGTTCAGTATCCATTTTAAAAACTATCAATTAATAGATTGGTATCGCCAGTGTGGTCCAACATAGCGATCGGTATCGGCAAAATCCAATATCGGTCGACCTCTAGTAGGACTAGTCTGCCTTTTCTTTTAGTTTATAAATCCATAAAGTATTTTCCTGTACGATTTATAGCATAATATAGCATAAACACTGCTCTTTGCTGTTGAGAAGTCCTCTTGAACATCTGTGTGTCCAGTGAGGTTTCTCAGAAGATCAGCGGCAGACCTGCATTCCTGTCTCTGATCACCCGCTCATGTGTTTCTGTATCCTGACTGTGTGTGTGTGTGTGTGTGTGTGTGTGTGTGTGTGTGTGTGTTTTGAGTCGAGTCGAGTCCCACAGCAGGCGCAGTGCTCCAGAGATCACAGCTGCTCTGAAGCCTGGAGCGATCATCGTGCGCTTAAGTTGGCTTGATAAGCAAATCATTGATCCGCAATCGGTTGTTACTCATGTGTAGAGGTTTGAGAAATGAGAAGAGAAGTGTGCTGTTATTTTTCTGGGTGATTGGCCACAAACCAGTTGGCAGTTCATGTTCAGATAATATCCTCACAACCAGCGCTGGGTAGATTCCTTACAAACTGTAATCTTAAATTAGGTATTATAAGTAAATTTGAGGTAATCAGAGTACTTTTAGATTACTTACCATACTGATATAGAATATAAAGAGAAAGAAAATGTATCGCCCTCATTGTTATCAACAATATGAAGTGCATTAAACATTATATAGCATCAAGTTTTCCCAATCTGGGTTTATGAGTTTAATAAAAAGCTAAATTAACTAAATCATAAAAATGTTAAATTATTGTGTAAATAATATGTAATTATTTTGGCTAATCTATAAAAAAGTAACTGTAGTCTGGTTACAAATATCTTTAAATGTAATTTAATCTAATAACAAGTACTTATTTTTTTTATATGATTAGATTAGATGTTAATTACAAGTACTTAATTTTTGAAAATGATTATGCAATCCAGATTAGATGTAATCAGTAAAGCCCCTTTCACACTGCTATTCCGGGAAATACACGGGTAAAGTATTCCGGCAATTGTTCCCGAGATTTTGCTAGATTTTGCACTTTCACAGTGCCAGTGATGACCCGGGATATGTGCGTGCTTTCACACACGACCCACACATGTAAAGATCCCGTAACGACACGTGACATCAGGGCGCGAAGTGTAATGTACGAGTCGAAACGTTAGGCATGTTATACTTTCACTGAAGCAAACAGATGATCTCTGCGTCAGTGCGGAAAGTGAGGAACAAACTGATCTCTGCTTCATTACAGTTTGCACATATTTTTTTGTCGCGAACTTTGGTCTTCGTTCAAAACAGCCGGTAAAAGAGTCTCGCAATAACATGCGTCATCACTTCGACACGGCATTAGATCTGGCTTTTGTTCACGCAGCGCTCGTCCCGGGTCGAACCCGGTAATGTTACTAGGACAACAGCTTGTTGTTATCATTATTATTATTATTATTATTATTATTATTATTATTATTATTATTATTTAGAAATGTTGTAAAATAAATTCTATATATAAAGAAAAAGTCTATATAGAGTATTTTGTGAAAAGTGAATCATAATATATATTTATCTATTTATTTGTGCTGCCAAATGATTAATCGTGATTAATCGCGATTAACCACATCCAAAATAATAGTTTTTTTGTTGTGTGTATACTGTGTATATTCATTATGTTTATATATAAAAACACACACGTGACAACACTTATTTATATATATATATATATATATACAACACACACACACACACACATATATATATATATATATATATATATATATATATATATATATATATATATATGTATGTATAATTTTAGAACAACTTTATTGTTCACTACCTCATGGTGGTGTGTACAGGGCGAGGAAAGCTGCTCAAAAAAGTGACACACAAGAAGCACTTAATAGCAGGTGTTTGTATTGTGAAGTTTGGAGCACTTTCCTGCAGTGCCTCAGATAGATCAAGATAGCAGGGCTCTTGCTGTAACTGCTGTTGACTCTTTCAAAACCTTTCTTATCTGAAGGTCTGTCCGTCTGGTATCAGCAGAAGTGAAAGCCTGTTATCATACAGACATTACAATGGCCCCTAAAATTAAATATTATTTTTGTAGAATACGTAAAGATGATTGTTGTATATCAGTGAGTTTTCTTTGCTGTTGGCTGTTATAAAACAGCATATAAACTCGGTCTCTCTCTCTCTCTCTCTCTCTCTCTCTCTCTCTCTCTGTCTGTCTGTCTCTCTCTCTCTCTCTCTCTGTCTGTCTGTCTCTCTCTCTCTCTCTCTATCTGTCTGTCTGTCTGTCTGTCTCTCTCTCTCTCTGTCTCTCTCTCTCTCTGTGTCTCTCTCTCTCTGTGTCTCTCTCTCTCTCTCTCTCAGACAGGAGATCATGAAGTGGAATGGCTGGGGTTACAGTGACTCGAGGTTCCTCTTCAATAAAAAAGGTCAAGCAGAGTTCACGGGGAAACGGTGAGTATGAGTCACCAATTCACCAAATGCACTGATTCAAGGGGAAATCTGTGGATTTCAACATTTTATGAATCTTAGACAGTAAATGTGTCAGTATGTAAATGTGTCACTGTCAGAAAATGCTTCCAGCTATGCAAGGTCAATTTTGGGCACCTCTTCATAGAGGACATTAGCATGAAAAGCTTCTCACACAGAGTTTATGTTCCTACAGACACACGCAGTCAGTCACACAGTGTGTCCTCTTCTGTGTAATCATACAGACACTGTGGCACTGCTTAATCTGACACACATCAGATGACACGCTGATGCTTCCCTATTTCATCATAACACATACAAGGCATGCCGTGTCATAATATATGTGTGTGTGAATAGAAACATATATTAAGGTTTGGTAGGAGCTGTCAGCTCCTCTGTGTTGAGGACCAGATGTAGTTTTGGTGGTTCAGTGTGGTGTGCTCATGCCATCTAGTGTCTGGAATCTGCTGCTTCTCAACACCAGGGTCCTGTGCATACACTCAGCCACATTGTTCAGACGGTGTATTGTATTCTGATTACTCCTTGGCATCTGACAATCCAATACAAATAAGACCAGGCTGCCTTTTCATAACTGATTTAAAAAAGTCTTGAGGAAAAAAACATAGATGACTAACTTTTTAAGACTAGTCTTAACAGTTTGTCCAAGGTCTCATCTGACAGCATTAGATAAGAGAGTGAGATTTAATCGATTGAATGAGTCATTAATGTATACAACTGAGTTGAATTAAGAACAAAACATGAGATGTTTTACAGGAATCTTTAGGTTGTGACGGTAATGAAACCGCTTGACTGGATGTGTGTGTGTGTGTGTGTGTGTGTGTGGATGGTTTCAGGTATCGGTTGAGTGGGCTGATTTTGCCGAGTCTGAAGGACTGGTTTGAGGGAACGTTTGGAGCCAATTTGAAGCACAGATCTCCTGCTACAGTAAGACAAGTGTGATGTGTTGGACCTGCTGTTTATCAGACTCTTTTGTGTTTGTGTGTGTGTAACATGGTGTGTGTGTCATCCTCCAGCCCAGCCTGAATTTGAGCGCGGTCGCTCCTCCTAACCTGAACCAGCCCTTCATGGAGGATCTGAAAGCAGCGGGTCTGTCCGTGTCACATGACCCAGAGGACCGGGTTTTCCGAGCTCATGGTACAGAGCTGCCATCTTTGTGTTTGGCAGAAAGTTTTCAAATATTCTTGGTTTCAATCATTCATGTTTTACTTCATGTTTCACCTGTGGGAAATTTGTTTCATAAAGAAATGCAACCTTATTTTAAATTGTTTTATTTATTATTGAATATGACAATACAAAAATTATAATGGTCTTTTTTTATTTTAATTTACATTTTTGTTTGATTAAGGGGTGAAATATGAGAATTTAATTACAGAGTTTACTTTTAAAAGAGAGTTTGCTAAAAAAAATAATCTGTTTTTATTTTACTCTTTATTTTATATATGAAAATAAATCATTTAATGTATTATTCCTCATAATCTACAGTTCTAAAGTTTGGCGTCAGTAAGATTTATTTTATTTTTTTATATTTTTGAAAGAAGTCTCCTATATTTACCAAAGCTACATTTATTTACAAAAATACAGTGAAATACAAATATGCTAAGTAAGCTTAATACGTTTTCTATTTTAATGTATTTTGAAATGTAATTTATTATATGAATTTTCAGCATAACTACTTTGACGCCCAATAATCATATCTCATTATTATCAAATTTTAAATAAGATTCCTTGATAATTAAAAAAGTTCAAAAGATCAGTTATTTGAAACAGAAATTATTAACTGTCTTTTTAGTCACTTTTGATCAAGTTAGTTAATCCTTGGTGAATAAAAAAGTATCAGTTTCTTATAAAATAATCATACCTGCCCAAAACTTATTAATGGTGATCTGTTTATTAAGAGTTTACAGCATTATTTGAAATCTTAATGGGTACCTCGAGTAAATAAAATGGACCATATGTGTTGCACTCTTAAGTAGCTTTGGATAAAAGCGTCTGCTATATGCATAAATGTAAATGCCTAGTCTAGTACTTCACTAGTATGGTCAAGCTGGATTGGATGTCTTTCTGAAAGTGTTTTGTCTTGTCCTCCTCAGGTCACTGCCTGCATGAGGTCTTTGCCCTACGTGAGGGGAGGATAGGACGGGTTCCTGATATGGTGATCTGGCCGAGTGAGTGTGACTGCAAAGGGTTAAGCATCAGTGGCTGAGTGCTGATTAATATTCATGAGAAACCGATTGAATTATCCCGTGATACTCTCTCTGATTGGTTGAGCCCTGACAACACCCATTTCACTCTTTATGATTGATGGCTGGGCTTTGATTAGAAGAGTACCCAAGCGGCCAGCAAATCATCTGCCTCCCCGTTATACACCTCCTTCACCTCAACGCTTCTCTAGTCATACAGGAGATTATCCTGTAACCATCACAGTCTCCTTCTGAACACCTTCTGCGCTCCTCACACACACATGAGAAATGCTTGTTTTTCATGATTTCAAAAAGAAATATGAATTTGAAATGGCTTTTATTCACTGTCCAGTCACATCCAAGTGAATACAATCATGTTCTAGTTTACATTTTCCAAAAGAGTTCTCTTTCACTAAGAAATGTTGGTACCACTTTATTTTACAGTCATGTTCCTCATGTACATACTATGTACTTATTATAGTAATTACAAAAACTGTAGTAACTAGGTACTAACTCTGAACCTACCCCTAAACCTAACCGTACCCCATGTAGTTACCTTGTTTTAAAGAATTTTCTTTTAGTTCATAATTTAGTTTAGTTATAAATACGCTATAAGTACACTATAAGTACATGTAAGTTCTTTTCATCTTGCCTCTGTATGATGCATATTTAAGTTAATAAGTGCAGCCCTGCTTTGTTTACAGTGGTAACCAAGGAAACGCTTTAAGTGCCCCCTGCTGCAGTGTTCTTAAGTGCTTTGTTTACAACGTAACCAAGGAAACGCTTTAAGCGCCCCCTGCTGCAGTGTTCTTAGGCACTTTGTTTACAGCGGTAACCAAGGAAACGCTTTATGCGCCCCCTGCTGCAGTGTTCTTAAGTGCTTTGTTTACAGCGTAACCAAGGAAACGCTTTAAGCGCCACCTTCCGGCAGAGAGTGAATTTGAGTCTTGTTTGGCTCTGCTGTTTCTGTTTCATGCTGATATTTTTTATGTATAGTTTTATAAAACTGAAGTCAAATCATTCTGTTTTTGCTTCAAAATTTGAAATCATGCAATCTAATTTAGATTAAAAACTGCTTGTGTTGCATGCATGCTGCATCTTTGTTTGGATCATGATTAACATACAGTGGTTGCCTCATATTAAATGGAAATATCACAGTATTTATTTGATTTAGGCTTGTTTTAAAATTTCAATTTAGTTTTGTTATTTACATTATATTTAAGTTTTGTTATTTAGCAGACACTTTTATCCAAAGCTACTTACAAATGAGGACAATAGAAAACAAACTAAAGCGCAATATGTACCGTATTTTCCGGACTATAAGTCACACTTTTTTTCATAGTTTGGCTGGTTCTGCGACTTATAGTCAGGTCCGACTTATTAATCAAAATTAAATTGACATGAACCAAGAGAAATGAACTAAGACAAATGAACCAAGAGAAAACATTACCGTCTCCAGCCGCCAGAGGGCGCTCTATGCTGCTCAGTGCTCCTGTAGTCTACACTGAAGACCTCTGAAGCGCCCTCTCGCGGCTGTAGACGGTAATGTTTTCTCTTGGTTCTTGGTTCTAAATAAATGCGACTTATAGTCCTATGCGACTTATGTTTTTTTCCTCATCATAACATATTTTTGGACTGATGTGACTTATACTCAGGTGCGACTTATAGTCCGAA
>NC_068404.1:1581578-1781578 GCF_023724105.1 Carassius gibelio | reverse complement strand
ACAAATGTTCTTCATAATATCTTCTTTTGTGCTCAACAGAAGACAGATATAGATATATTTTTTTCTTTTTTCTGTCAGATACTGTATTTAGACAAAAAAAAAAATTATGAGGTTGATTTAAAGTATTCTTTTATTGAAAAATAGTTTGCACAGAAAATAATGCATCTGTTGTTTTGTACATTTCTGCTGAGGATGTTTTGTGATTCTAGCTGAATGAGCGCGGTTACTGTACGGGCCACGAGCCGGACTCCATGGAGTTCAGTTCTCTGGGCGGCTGGGTGGCCACACGGGCGTCAGGCATGAAGAAAAACATCTACGGCAACATTGAGGACCTGGTATGTCTCCCATCTCTCTACACACAAACACACACAGGTCTGGGACACGCTCACACAGTGTAGATGTGTTGTTGGAGGTCATTCAGGGTCCCTGTGATCTCATGTGTTCCCAGGTGGTGCATATAAAGATGGTGACCCCTAGAGGAGTGATTGAGAAGAGCTGTCTGGGGCCCCGCATGTCCACCGGCCCCGACATACATCACTTCATACTGGGCTCAGAGGGTAAGGACTCGTGATGCTTTGTGTGAGGAATGTATCTGTGAGGATGTCCACAAATCTGTCAAGAACATGTTTGACGTCTGGCTTGTATTTCCCCTCCAAAAAAAATAATAGATAAAAGAAAACAAGATCTATTTTTAAGACGATGAATGTTTTTAATTTCTTGATAGTTCTTACCCCCAGGGCATTTGTTTCTTCAGTTGAACACAAACTGAGTCTATCACTGTTATAATGTGGATGGGAATCACGGCTAAAACATACAGTAAAATAAGATAAAACATACACAAATAAAACCCAATTAAACCCTGTGGCTTGTGACGATACATTGATGTGTAAAGACCCAAAACGATCGGTCTGTGCAAGAAACTGAACAGTATTTATATTGTTTTTTACCTTTGATTCACACAATGTCTGACTGTCTGAACTGTACCTGCGCGTGAGGTGTCGTCGTCGTCTTTTGAGATTGATTATTTTGATTATAGATAGTGTCAATACTCCCTTTGAGAGATAGGTAGCGGTTATGCACTTATAAGTCTGTGATCCGCTGTAAAGCAAGAAGAAGAAGAAGATTGGTTTTGATTGTGTATGGTTTTTTTGTTTTTTTGTTTTACTATATGTTTTAGATGTGATTCCCATCCACATACATTATACATTATAACACTGATACACTGCAACGGTGTGTGTTAAAAATCTTAGTTTGTGTTCTACTGAAGAAACAAAGTCAACTACATCTGGGATGCCCTGGGGGTAAGCAGATAAACATCACATTAAAATTTTTAGGTGTACTATCCCTTTAAGAACATTTCAAACAAATTCATAATGTTGAATAGCTTTTTTTCTCCATGTAAAATGTCTCAGTTTTGAAGTGAAATGACAGCCTGTTTTTATTAGCGATTGCACTTTGGGCGACCTCAGATTCAGTTCAAATCCTTTCTGATCCCTAAATCCAATAAATAAATAAATAAAATTAAATAATTAACTTGCACATGTGTGCCTTACTCCCACCTCTGGCAGTAACACCACACTTCGATAGGAAGAGACCAGCATATAAAACCAAGCACAGTTAAATAAATATAAATTGAAAACAAATTAAACAATGCACAGTTAAGAAAACTGGACATTAAAGGAATAGTTCACCCAATCATTATGTTTTTATTTACTCACCTTCAGGCCATCCAAGATGTATAGTGTTTGTTTCATCATCAGAACAGATTTGGAGAAATGTAGCATTGTATCACTTGTTCACCAGTGGATGCTCTGCAGTGAATGGGTGCCGTCAGAATGAGAGTCCAAACAGCTGATAAAAACATCACAATAATCCACACCACTCCAGTCCATCAGGTAACATCTTGTGAAGCGAAAGCTGTGTGTTTGTAAGAAACAAATACATGATTAAGTTAATTTTAACTTTAAACCGTCACTTCTTGTCAAAATATAAAAATAACACTCCTTCCAGTAGAAGGTCTACCCACTGTGATGTTTTTATCAGCTGTTTGGACTCTTTTGGATTCTGACGGCACCCATTCACTGCAGAAGATCCATTGCTGCGCAAGTAATGCAATGCTAAATTTGAAGCAAACTCATCTACATCTTGGATGTTCTGAGGGTGAGTAAATGTTCAACAAATGCATATTTTTGTGTGAACTATTCCTTCAAGTTCCTCAAGTCTCTAAAAACTTTGGTTAAGTCCGTAGTTCGTCCTCCCAGAAGTCATGTTGCATCAGTCATGTCATCTGACTGAAACTTGTGATTTCCAGAAGTGCTCTCCTGTCAGATGATCAGGGACGAGAGTCTGGAACTGAGACTGTGTTTAGGCTTTCTTCTGAAACAGTAGAGGGCAGTCAAACAAGCTTTTAATGATCCTCAGAGAGGGTAACGAGTCAGAACTATGTGCCTGATATCTCTTATGTGTCATGATGCTGTTTATACGTATCACCCTTATCCAAAGAAAAGGTTTCTGCTATTAATCGGTCTCTCTAAAAAGTCATTTAGCCGTTCATTAAGCCCTGAACTGATGAAAATGGGTCATAATCGTTGTTTGGTAAAATGGTCTGTGAAGCTTTTTATGGCTCGTGTGAATTCTTTGTGGGAGGATGAATATTTCCCGGGATTAATTAAACATTCATGATTCCATTAGGAATGACATCTGGCTTCTTTAATGGCTTTGTAATGTCAGGGGCATTTAGACACTTAAGAATGGCCCATTTCCCTTTTTCCCCCTCTGACACGCTAAAGTTCAGATGACTGAGTTAGTCTTGTTGTTTTTACGGGGGTCAGGAGATCTTTAGATGTGAGGGTTCCCGTCTCAGAGGTGTGAATGTGATGGTAAACTGGGTTATTGGCATGTTTAAAGGAATATTCAGGGTTAAAAATGCAACCTAAGCGATGTCTGTTATCATTGTAAAAATAATCCTGTGAAAAAAAAGAAATTCATCATATAAAGTAAAGTTACTTTGACAGTGTTTGAGATATTACGGGATTGCATAAACCTTTTTTTTTTTTCAGAATTATACATTTTATTGAGTGATATAATGTTAATATACCAAGTTACTACCATCTACCAAAATCTGCTTTGTAGCCTAGAATGTACTGATAACTACAATATCGGTGGTAAAATAGAAATTAGAGTTCATCGTAAGTATCCCCTTCGTAAAACATTTCCATTACTTCTGAATATAAAATAAACAGGGACTGGGAGACACACAAAGACAAAACACCATTATGGCAACACTCATTACTTCAAAATATGTAACACACATTCATTTAATATCATAGATTGTAACACAAAACACCCTAAAGGACACTGCTGATAAAAAAATAAATAAATAAGAAAAAATTAGCTATTTAAATAAAGTATAATCATATGTGACCCTGGAGCACAAAACCAAGTATCTGGGATATGTTTGTAGCAATAGCCAAAAAAACATTGTATGGGTCAGAATTATACATTATACATATACTATTTTACATATATGCCTAAAATCATTATATGTTGTAAATTTCCTACAGTAAATATATCAAACTCAATTTATGATTTGGACAGCTTTAAAGGTGATTTTCTCAGTATTTAGATTATTATTATTTTTTGCACCCATCAGATTCCAGATTTTCAATAGTTGTATCTCAGCCAGATATTGTCCTATCATAACAATTTCGAGAGATTGACCCTTATGACTGTTTGTGGTGCAGGGTCACATATGTGCTGTGTCATGCAGGGACTTCTGGGAATGTGTCTTTACTGTTTTTGAGCTGGTAATTCATATAGTTGTCATAATCCGTAGTTATCATAATGATACAGTAATTCAGTTTTTACTTTCAAAATCCATTAATACAGTATTTTATAGTAAAGTTACGTATGTGATGTTAAACTTTGTAAACTTTTTTTTCTACCCTAAATTTTATTTCCAAGAAACATACATTTGACAGTACTTTGTAGTAAAATTACATATAATTTATTTTAAGTTTTACTGTTTGCACCATAAATGATACAAGTCTGTTTTACTCCTAGAAACATAGATTTTACAGTATTTTATTTGTTTTTTGCCCAAAAAATATATAATTCAGTTTTCCCTTCCAAACACTATAATTTAGTTGTATTTCACAGTAAAATTACATATACTGTTATGTTAACTATTTACTTTTAATGTTTTTCACCATAAGTTATACGCTTATTCGTTTTTTACTTCCAAAAATGGTAGTAATGGTAAAATTCTAAATAATGCAACGTTAAACCTTTTATTTTTACCATGTACAGTATAATAAGGTAACATACTGTTACGGTTAGTCTTTTTCTTTGAAAATGACAAACATTTTCACAGAGATGTACCAGTTCTTCCAGTATTTAGAGATTTTAATGAAGACTATGAGTGAAGGATGAGTGAGGTTTGTTGTGCTCATAAAGTCTCTCCACAGGACTTTCTCACCAGTGATGCACACTCACACACGCACACTCGCTCGGGGCCGTCAGTAATGAGTCTAGAAGCCCTCAGGGGTCAGAGGTCGTGCTGGTTTGGGACAGGAAGCCTGCTGCGCCGGGCTCCCGCGACTCTGTTCTCCCGCCAGTGTGCCGTTAGATACTGACCTGCTTTATGTCACTGAACACAGTCTGTAAATCTCCCTGCTTCCTTTCTGAGCGGAAGAAACTTGAGCGCTCAGGTGAAAATGAACATGCAGGTCTCCTGCAGAGAGCCAGGGGCTTCATTCATGTGTGTGTGCGTGTGTGTTACATACACATTGACCTCTCTGACATCCTGGGACTGTGAGACAGTAATAGTGAATCAGATCAAACCTTAAAGCCAATTACTGCTGTGATATTCCTTGTGACCACTGATTGAGCATGTGTCTCGCTCCTCAGGGACTCTGGGAGTGGTGACTGAAGTGACTCTGAAGATCCGACCCGTTCCCGAGTATCAGAAGTACGGCTCTGTTGTCTTCCCAAACTTCCAGCAGGGTGTGGCGTGCCTGAGAGAGGTGGCCAGACAGGTCAGTGCAGGATTACACAAGCCCAGCAGTGATCAGACTACCCTGATTTTCTAGAGATGCTTTGATTCATAGACAATCTGAGTGATGCTGATTTCAAAATGATGTTAAAAACGATTACTGATACAAATTACCAGAACATCACCATTCAAACATTTGGGATCCTTAACAGTTTCTTTCTTTTTTTTATGTTTTTGGAAAGAAGTTTGTGTTCACCAAGGCAGCTGTAATATTGTGAAATACATTTTAAAATGTAGTTTATTCCTATGATTTCAAAACTGAATTTTCAGCATCATTACTCCAGTCTTCAGTCCCTTTAAATTAAACACAGTTTTACCAAAAAACAAACGAACAAAAACATGGTTATGTAGTTAAACCATGGTAAACACAAATTAACACAAAGGTTTTGCTACATTAACCAATATTTTAACCATGGTATTTGTAGCAAAACTGTGGCTATACAAAATGGAAAAAAAAAAACTTTAGTACACTTTTACTATAATAAAACTATGGTTAATTTTCATTAGGCATGTCACATGATCCTTCAAATATCATCCTAGTATGCTGACTTGCTGCTCAATAAACATTTCTTATTATTGTCAGTGTTAAAAAAAACATTTTTCTGCTTAATAATTTTGTCAACTATGTGATAATTTTTCAGAATTATTATTTGTCTAGAAAGTACAAAATAACAGCATGTACTTGAATAGCAATAATTTTTATAAATGTCTTTACTCTTGCTGTCTTACAGTTTTACCAGGTTGCTAGAATATTGTTAGCATGTTTATAGCAGATTTTACCATGTCCACAGCATGTTTTAGCTTGACACTAGCATGTTAGCACATTACCTGAATATTTTAGAATCGTTTTAGCTTGCTTGTCCATTGCTAACATTTCTGAAACATGTTTTTAGCATGTTTTAACATGTTTATAGCATGTTTAAACACATTAGTTTCAGCATGATTGTAACATGCTTTAGCATGTTTCTAGCACATATTAGCACATCGCTAGCATGTTTCTAGGATGTTTCAGCATGATTATAGCATGATTTCCCTCATGGAAAAAATAATCGTGCTTTTATTACAAATAAAACCAAAAAATACAGTTACTGTAGTTAAACCATGGTTTTGCTAGACTAACCACAGTTTAACAATGGTATTTGTAGTCAAAATGTGGTTATACAAATGGTAATCAATACTCCCCAAAACCATACACTCTTTCTACAATAAAACCATGGGTAGTTTTTGTAAGGGTTATATATGTTTTAAAGACATTTAGTCATTTTAGCATGTTTGTGATAGCATGTTGTAATAAATTGCTAGCACAGTTGAATTGTTTCATGATTATAAATGTCTTTACACTTTTGTTCAATTTGATCTTTCTTTGCTGAATAAAAGTATTAACTTCTATAAAAAAAATATTACTGACCTTTGAACGCTACTGTATACATTTAGCATTAACTATGCCAAATTTTTTATATATACTATGAACTGATATAGCTTTACTCGTATCTGATGCAGTATATTGTGCATCTCATGCTTGTGGTGTATATGTGAGAACTCTTATGGTATGTCTGTTAGAGAGCAGCATTGGTTTGAAGACCGGGATCTGTGTGTGTGTGTGTGTGTGTGTGTGTGTGTGTTGAGTAAGGCTTACAGTGTGTGTACCTGCAGCTGACGAATGGTCTTAGATCTCAGCCTCTCATTAGTCTGTGGTCCTGATGCTGGTGTAGCTGTTATTGATGAGCGAGCACAGTGCTTCTCATTAGTCCATAAACAAACTGTGATCCAAAGTTACAATTATATTATTGATTATGCTATTCAGGACCTGCTCAAGGCTGCCTTAAAACAATATATGGTTTTATTTTAATTGGAATATCATCTTGATGTAGTGTGGGCTTTCCTAAAAATACTGGCTGAGCAATATTCATTTTGTAGATTTGTTTAAACTATGGGTGAGGGTCATTATACGACGTACATCTCCATTTATGAAATTGTTTCAGTCTGAAGTTTCATTTTCTTTATTTTTATTTCAGAGATGCGCTCCAGCATCCATTCGGCTAATGGACAACGAGCAATTTCAGTTTGGTGAGTTTTGTTTTTCTTTAATATCACTTAGTTTTTTTTTTTCTGTGGGACATAAAAATATATTTTATAGTATACACAGCTCTTCAACAATGACAGCCTGCTGCCTTCAGAAAGGAACGAAAAAGCACTAAAAACGGCAGTAGTCCATGTGACTTGTGAAGTTATGTGTTAGCTTATGTGATTTATTAAATTCAACACATAATCCATCACGAATAATGATTTTCTGGTCAGTTGTGAACTCAAGAAGCGAATCACTAAACTCAGTCATGCAGTCTTGATTTGTGGACTAAGTGAACAAGAATATTGTCAAAAGATACACATCTTTTCTGACTTGTTAATATATTTTTCTTATAAGAATGACTGAAAAATTTAATACAGTAAAGCAATACAAAAATGCAAAAGAAAACAAAAAAAGTAAAACATTTCGCACAGATTAAAGTGAAAAAGAATTATAAAGAACAATAGGTAACATGTAAATAAGTATGATCGCATTAGTTGTACTAACATTAAAGGGATAGTTCGCCCCAAAAATAAAAATTAGCCCATAAATTACTCCCCCCTCAAGTCATCCTAGGTGTATATGACTTTCTTCTTTCAGACGAATCCAGTCAGATTTATATAAAAAATTATTTGATCTTTCAAGCTGTTTAATGGCACTCAGTGGGTGCTGCAGTGCATCGGTCCAAAAGAAGTGAAATAAAGCGCATCCATTCATAACAAAAGTGTCTCACATGGCTCCAGGGGTGGAACAAAGGCCTCCTGTAGGGAATCGATGCGTTTGGGAAGAAAAATATCCAAATTTTTAAAATGTAATAATCACTTTATTTGAAACACTTATTATCATGTAATTACGTTTCTTTTGTTTATCGAACAGTTATACAGCAATCTGAATGTTATGGTTGACGTTTCAGATAACGTTACAGTAAGTAACCACTCTGCCACAAACCAGATTTCAAAATCAATATATCATTTTTTATTATTATTAAATATTATATTTTAATATTTGTGAGCTATATTTGGTGACATCACAAACATTGAACTAAATGACATCACGGTTTAGTTGTTTCTCTTGTGATGTACCGTCATTGACAGGTACGTAATTTCCAGCAGTGCCGTTTATTTATAACCAAATATTACCTGAGTATTATAAGCTGGTAATATGTAATATGGGAAAACAAGAAGTATAGAAACATAGAGAGCCCGTGTTTCCACAGTCATCATTTATAATCTTCTGTTTTCATATTCCACTCCACTGAGATGAATTGGAAGCTTTAGCATTTGAGCTTTGTTTTGGTTTTTATTACTTGTTGTTGTTGTTGTTTTGTGAATTCATTTCATCAAGAGGTTTAATTTGGTCTGGTGTAATTTATCTCTGGAGAACCCCCCACTCGTGCCGTCTCGTATAAAGTGAAATTGATCATTATTTTACCAGCTGAGCAGCGAGCGAATGCACAAACACACAATTCAGGAACAATGAAGAATGGCCCTGGCAGCAATTAAGCTCCCAGTGCAGCCCGGGTTTATAGCGTTACATGTGGAGATGTGGGGAATGTGTGAGGGGTTGCCAGATATATCTGGAAAAGTTCCCCCGTCTCCAGGGATCTCATTAACTCATGTTCGGCTCGGTGTTTTCATCGACGGTGCACTTCTGAGAGACACAGAGATGTATTGACTCTTTAATGAAGACTCCAGTCTCTGTAATCATCCGGGTTTTTGCAGCATGCACACTCTTTAAGCCCAGAAGTGTGACTGTATTATTGTGATATGTGTGTGTTATAATCACAACCAGAAGAAAGAGGAGATAATGCGTGTTGTTATGATGAGTGTTGTAATGCGTTCAGACGCGGTGGATGTGTAATCTCAGTATGGGGTTGTAAGGGTTTGGATCCTCATGAATTAAAGTTCGCTGGGGCTGAATCAATCCTCCAGTCTTCAGAGTCACATGATCCTTCAGAAATCACTCTGATATGCTGATTTTCTGCTCGAGAAACATTTCTTATCAGTGTTGAAAAACTCTTGTGCTACATATTTAATATATTTTTTAAAACCATGAACAGGATTAGGGATTAGGAATGGATGACTAGGAAGTTCAAAAGAACAGCATTTTTTGTGCCATTATAAGAGCTTGCATTATGAAATACTGTCACTTTTGATCGATCGAATTCACCCTTGCCGAATAAAAGTATTAATTTGTGTAAAAAAAGAAAAGAAAAAGGCAATTTTTTTTATGGTAGTGTATATTGATTAAATACATTGCATAACTTTGATAATGGATATTTTGGGGTAATTCAGTGAATTACTTTTAATACATTAAGAAATTAAAGGAACTGCAACTCAGATTATTCGTTTATTATTCTTAATATTATTCTTATAATTATTTTCTCACTTGGATGCAAAAATGCAAATGCGTAAGATTGGATTCAAAACATAATAAATGCAAAAACTACCAAAAACTAAAAATAAAGGGGGAAAAAAGGAAGAAAAGCTTAAAGGCACAATATGTAAGGTTTTTGTTATGAAATATCCAAAAAACAGTTGCACATTGTTGTATATTTCAAGCAGTTGTGTACTTGCATTATTCCAATTGTAAATCCAGAGAAATTCATGTTTTAAAAATTGTCTTGTCCCTGTTCCTCCATGGTCAGTCACCTGTCAATGACATAATGTACGCGATATACTCGGTTTTGGCTTGTAGAAACTACAAGTATGGACAAAAATGCCACTGCACAGTTAAAGTAAATCCATTACGGATGAAATGAAAAGTGTTGACTGCAGCATTAACTTTAGATCTGTCCAGTGTTGCACCATGACTCTCTTTCCGAGTTTTTACGGTGTATCGCTTTATGACCAATCACACACGAGTCTGTGGAGCTTGAGAATGCAGCGGCCAATCAGAGGCGTTCAGATGAGTCCGCGCTGAAACAGGGGAGTTTCGCTGTTGACTGAATTCAGCTCATAAACAAGTGCAGATGTATGATGTAAGTAAGTGATTCATTCTTCAGTTTATAGACCGTCTACTGAGTTTAATCTCGCACTAGACTGAAATTTGTCAAAATGTTCTTTGACGATGTAAATGTTCTTTGCTGGCTTTCTCTGCATGATTTATTCGCTGTTTGAATAACTGTGGAAAGTGCTGGTAATTCATAACCTCATCTGTGAACATGATTTGTGACTTCACTGGATTTAATGTGATTTAGTTTCTTTGTTATTGTTTTGAACATGTGACCTCTAGCAGCTAAAACTTGCATAATGTGCCTTTGAATACTAATAATTATAAGTAAATACGTTCAAACTAATCGAGTAAAAATATAATATTATTTTAAAAATTTACCATTCTGATAGGTGAGGCATGTTTGAAGCTGTTTGCGAAATAGTTGATGAGTGCAGTGTAACCGTAACCTCAGAATAATTTTTATTAATGCACCACGTTGTGATGTTATAAAGCGTCCACAAATAAAACAAAATTCACTGAAACACAACTAAATGCTGTGCCATGACCGGCATGTTTGATAAATGTCTCACACAGATTCATGTCAGTTTTTTAGTTGATTTGAATGAATCTGAGAGTTTGTGTTCGTTCTGACTGTGTGTTTGAGAGATTTAGCAGCGTTTCATATCAGAGCAGCTGCTATCTGGATGATTTATGACAAACCCCCGTGAAACATGCTCACTGAGTTCCCTCTCGCTCTCTCGCTCTCGGTCTTCAGTCATTACTGTGCTATTGTTCACACATGCTAATAAATCTGACAAAAAAAGCCTCTTGCAAATCCAAGAGGGCAAAACTGAGGGATGTTTGATGACTCTAGAACAGTACGAGAGACATTCGTTTTTCCTTTTTTAAAGAGATGAAAGCTTTTTGGCTGCACACAAACAAATAAATTGCTAAATGATTGCATGCTTAATACTGAGGTCTATTGATGTTTTTATTCTTGATTTGACCAGGTCATGCTCTCAAGCCACAAGTGTCCTCCATGTTTACATCATTCCTGGACGGCTTGAAAAAATTCTACATCACAAAGGTGAGAAAGAAGTGTGCTTGTGTGTACAACGGCTCTCTGTAATGCTCCATTCTGATTGGCCAGTCACAGTTTTCTCTTTTTGCCAGATTATTTAATGCACTGTCATCAGTCACCCGCACAGCCTTGAAATGATCATCCTTAGCATGTTCCTCACTAAACTGGTGGATTGATTGTTAATTGAAATATCACCATACTTACACGGTTGCTTGATTACAGTTAGAATGACACTGATTTTTTTTCTATACTTTTTTTTCCTGAAATGCTATTTAAATATGCAAATGAGGGGTCATCTAATTAAATATGTGCGGATTTGCATACATTTCTAGAACAAAAATCTCAACACTGGATGCAGCCAAGTAAAAAATTATTGTCATTTTGGCATTATTTAGAGTGTAAATTTTCTTTCCACTATTCTACTAAAGTAATATTTATAATCGCACCTAAATAACCTTGAAGTTAAACCAGAAATAAAAAGTTATTTAAGAGACATAGCATTTAAAAAGCGTTCCAGGATGCGCTTGGCTGATTCAATCTTAGAGGGAACAATCTTGTGTTTTTTTATTTTGTTTTTAATTTATGTTTTTATGTGTTTTGGTTTTTGGTCTGATTTTTGTTGGTCTGTCTTGTCTTGTTTTGTTTTGTTTACTGAATCCGAATATAATTTTTTCCCTGCCCAAACAGCCTTGAAATGAAATCAGGCAATGCACTTTATTTTAAAGGCATCTAATTTTTTGTGTTATCAGATTAACAGATAATGAACTAAAAGCAGTCAAATGATCAACATACGTATAAAATTAATACAATTTAAAAGTATCTCAAAATTTAATTTAGTTCTGTTTTGTTCTGCTTTTTTTTTTTTTTAAAGCTCTGTTTCTTTTTTCTTTTACTACATCCTAATAATATTTTGTCCTGCCCAAAAAGCTTTGAGATTAAATCATAAATGTAAACTTATTATAGAGGCAGAGCATCTAAAGCATCTCGGGGTGCATTTCATGAATCTGTAAACAGAATCAGACAAAGAAACTTAAATAAAATATAGTTTTTCGTTTTGTTTGTGTGTGTGTTTTGTTCACTACATTATTCACATACTTCCAATTTTGTTATGACATACTTTTGAAGACTCGTATATTAATATTTTTATTTAACATTTCAGAATAATGAATTGTAGGAGTGCCATTTTTCACAGCTACTGAAGGATTTCAGTATTTGTCCGTGCTGCGGTTACACAGCTCTGCTCTCTGAAATACTTAGTCTACAGTCAAAGCAAGAAATATAGCGATTGATTTGGATCCTCTGATGATTTGATAGCCTTGTGTAAAGTCGGCTATGCTGTTATTGGGCGACAGTTTTTCCCGCCCACACTGCCTTGAAACAAGAACAGAAATGAAACTGATTTTATAGGCAGAGAATGTCAAAGGCTCACACATTTTGATAAAGGATTGTCACTTTCTATCTTTTTCTAATAACATCTTCTGATCAGTTTTGATGTGACGCTCTCAGTTTAAAGGCTTCGACCCGCACCACCTGTGTGTCGCCACGCTGTTATTCGAAGGGGATCGTGGGAAGGTTTTACAGCACGAGAAACAGGTTTACGACATCGCAGCCAAATTCGGGTAAGAAAGGGCTCATTTTTGTGTGTTCTTCTAATCTGTGCTGTTTCTCTGCAGCATGAGTTACTGTTTCACCAGCAAGGGTCGTGACCCCTGACCTCACCTGATCTCTCTGATTGTATAGAGAAGCACGAGCGTTTGTTTCGGTCTTTTCATCCTCGCTCGTTCATCACGGCTCTCTCGGTGGCACTGATGGGTGTGTGAGGAGAAGAGTGGACAGACTGAATGATTTCTGCTTTAAAGCTTGTGTTGATTCTGAGAATATTTCATTAGAGGCTGATTGTGATGGATCGAAGGAGAATCCCACAGCTGCCCTTATTGATCCACTGTGTGTGTGTGTGTGTGTGTGTGTGTGTTCATGCAAGAAATGTTCACTGGACCACAAGCGCCTCATAATTTCTCTTTTGCTACATTGACTGTGCTGATAATGTATATTTTCCCCTTCCCTTCCCAGTGACCTGTACTCTGATGTGTGTGTGTGTGTGTGTGTGTGTTTTAGGGGTCTGGCAGCAGGAGAGGATAACGGTCAGAGGGGTTACATGCTGACGTTTGTCATCGCGTATCTGCGGGTGTGTTATGAAGCTCCTCACACTGATTTACTCTGCATAATTACACAAGACTTCAAAATACTCATAAATGCTCCTTCATAAAACCTGTTTTTTGATGTCTAACCCTAAATGTATGTTTTCATGGCATGGGTTCAGTAAGTTTTTTTTGTTGTTGCTTTTTTAGGAAAGAAACTAACACTTTTTTATTAGCAAGAACACATTAATCTTAATCAAAAGTGACAGTAATGACATTTTTAATGTTAAAAAAAATTCTGTTTTAAAAATATGCTGCTCTTCTGAACTTCATATTAATAATAAAACAAATTTTGAAAAGACAGTTTCCACAAAAGATATTATGCATTGGAAACATTGATAATAATCAGAAATGTGTTTTGAGCAGCAAATCAGCTGAAGATCGTGTGACACTGAAGACTGGAGGAATGATGCTAAATTACAGGAATAAATTACAATTGACAGTAGATACTGTTTTAAATTGTAATAGTAATTAACAATATTATTATTTTTATTGTATTTTTAATCAAATGGATCTATTGTTGGTGAACATTATAATACATAATACATATAATACATTTCATTTTTAGAAAATCTGACTGAACTCAAACTTTTCAACATAAATGTGTGTGTGTGTGTATTAGAAATAGAAGACGGTGTGTTGATATGTGTTTTTGTGTATTTGTACTTAAATGTACACTCGAACTGAATTAACTTTTAGCTTGCGAGTTTTTTATTCTCTATGGGAACAATTAAGAAACTAAAATCCCCAAATACAGAGTCAACATGTGTTTGTTTGCAGGATTTGGGAATGGACTACTATGTGATCGGAGAGTCGTTTGAGACATCTGTGCCTTGGGACAGGTGAATGTTCATCTCTTTTGCATCACTGTCTGTCTGTCTGTCGTCCACTGATGCCCACACGCTCTCGGATGAAGGGTTCAGCGGAGGGGCGAAGGTTTCAGAGACGCCAAGCCAAACCTTGACCTCTCACAGAGACACACACACTTTCAGACTTTATGTGAAACTGTACAGATTGTGAGCTTGAAGCAGTCAGGTGTGAAGTCTTTACAGCTCAAAGCCTCCAAGACTCATCTCTTAAAGTTGGCTGAGTGAATGTTTATAGAGTCAGAAAAAATCAGACAAAAATCGCAAATATAGGAGTGTCTTACATATGTGGCTTCTTTTGTTTTGTACGGTTTCTTTCAGGATTTTGGACTTGTGCAGGAATGTGAAGGAGAGGATTGTAAGAGAGTGTAAGGAGAGAGGAGTACAGTTCCCTCCGCTCTCCACATGCAGGTACACACACACACACACACACACACACACACACACGTCTATCTCTCTGACTTTTGATTTACTGTCTGAGTAAGCACCTAGCAATCATCTGGTGGCAACTTCTGTGAATTGTAAAAATGTAGTTTGACGCAATTTGATATCTTGATTGATGAACTCTGTGTTCATTCTGACCTCACCTTTAACGTCACACACAGAAAGACAGGGAGATTTGGACTGAAATGCATTTTTCAATCATTAATTTCCTGTCTTTCGCTGTCCAGCTGCGTGTGACATGATTGATGTGGCCGTTTAACCTCTGCAAAACCAGATAACACAAACTCACGGCCCTTAAACTTTCCCTGTCTCAAAGTCAAGGGTCTCAAAGACAGGCCCTGGATAGAAAGCATGTTAATGTCCCAAAAAAGATCCCATAGAAGGCGTAAATCTGATTTAGCAGGAAGACCATTAAGATAACTAATTATAGAAACATTGAACTCTACTGCTCCTAACGCAGATCAGTGGTTAGAAGTGTGTATACCACCATATAAATAGAAAACTACGAGAAACTGAGCAAAAATTTTCAATTTAGTTTTTTAGTTTCAGACTTTTCGACATCCTTGGTCAAATAAAGAGATCATAGTGACAGATACATGCACTATAGATATGATATCTATAATCTGTAGTAAATTAGTATCATCATGATTGTGAAAATGAACTTTATGATTTAATTTGCATGCTTTTTGTGTACTAACCCAATGACTTGAAAACACTGTATATATTTTGTCTGTACTGTTCATACAGTAATTACATGAAAGTGCACTCAGTATTTTTTATGATAATAGATATTTTAAAATATTAGATATATTTAAAAATGTTATTAATCATGGCTGACTGCTAATGGAACATTTCTGCTTCTAACTGAACTGAAAAATTATATCGTTGCTTGATGCTACATCCACGCCACTAGGTGTCAATATAGATAAAAGTTGCTGAGTGGAACTCCCAAGAATATATTGTTTTTTAATCTTTTTCTTCTTCTTCTTTCTAGAGTTACACAGACGTATGATGCAGGTGCTTGTGTGTATTTCTATTTTGCCTTTAATTACCGGGGTCTGAGTGATCCAGTTCACATCTATGAACAAGTGGAGGTACGTACAGTAAGAAAGATAGCACGCACAGTATTCCTCAATAATTACCCGTGAATGTATTTCTCCTTTTTCAGCTGCTGTTCAATTCAAAACAAAGAAATGGTTCGGTTTTCAGCTTAAAATAAGTAGATATTAGGGTTGGGTATTTTATCAATTCTGATTCTGCTTATCGATTTAGATTCTCATGGATTCCCAGTTCAAACATTTAAATATCAAACATATTTATTTTGTGTCTCTCTTTTTTAAAGCATTTAACTGCTACTAAATGCCATGAGCAAAAATCAGCCAGCTACATAAAATATTTTGACTTTAAATGGAGGTTGTAGTTCTCTCCCAGTTCTGAAGAAAAAACCTTAGACAATTATACAGAATCTAGTGGATTTTATGAATGGAATGATTCAATGATTCACTCAGTATTTACTGGATGAATCAATGTTTTTTTAATGAATCCGTTAAATTAATGATTTAAAGACAAGTACATTTTTAACAGCGACCCAAAAATAAAAGATGCGCACACAGTATTTGATCGGTGGAATTGGAATTGGAACTGTTTTTCGATTCCCAACCCTAGTAGATATTGACAGTTTGTTTCTTTTTCTGCTTTAATGTAGCATGCAGCCCGGGAGGAGATTCTAGCCAACGGAGGAAGTCTGTCACACCACCACGGAGGTGAATCTCACCATACATCATCTGAAATAAATGAATATATTCCCTCATCTCTACCGGACACAACATATACAGTTCTCTGTGTCTAAACTCAACAATTCAGAGTTTGAATCAGTGGTTTGTCCTGGTTTATTACATCTGAAACACATGACTTATTACCATGGCCATCCGCCTGCTGTTAGCTAAACATCACCACACTCATTTATCACACACACACACACACACACACACACACACTGTAACCTACATGAGGTCGAGTGCTATATTCTGGAGTTCACTCAGTGGTTTCCTGAGCATTATGTTGTTCTAAACACCTGAATGAATTTTCTTCTTCTGTGGAACACAAAACAAAATTCTGGAGAATAGTAACTTAGAAAATGTGAGTTTCAGGCTTCAAAAGGACATTTAGTTAAAAAAAAAATTTTCTAAAAAATTATTTGTGTGAAAAATGTAAGATTATTATCTAACAGTCTTCTCCAGTGAGCTGTCACGTGCTGCGATCGAATCAGTGAGTTAAACTTGTGAACTGGATCAATCAGATTTGTGAAGGAATTATTCTGATCTATTTAACTGAAAAGATCTGATTCCAAATTGATCATCATTTAGATTCCACAGAAGAAAGAAAAATAGTTTACTAAATGACGTGCAGGTGATTTGAGTTGTACCTTTTAAAATGAGAGAGGAAATGGTGAGCTGATATTTATACATTTCCTGACTGTGATCTAAAAGAAAGAAAGAAAGCCATGCTGATGGTGTGTGTGTGTGTGTGTGTGTGGTGGGGGAGTGCTCTGTAATTGTGATTAATAGCGGTACTGCGGTACTATCTGCCTGCCGGCAGGCCCTTTTGTCTACACACAATCACAGCATGACAAATGAAGTATGTGTGTGTGTATCTGGAAAAACAGATGTAGTCTGGGCTTGTGAGGTGGGAGGGTGCAGGAGAGAGGCACAGTTTAGTAACCTGTGTTTACCGCGGGTCAGAGCTGTGAATACAACCTAGCACGTTTGCCAGACCTCCACTCGCTTTAAACACAAGTGCACACGATTCTTTGTTACAAATTGGCCATGTGTACATGCATCGAAGCAAACTAAACTAACTGCTCTGTTAAAGATAAAGGGTTAAAAAGAGGCCATGCAAACAGCCTTTAGGGAGAACAAAAAAAAAAATCAAGACTCCTTTTTTAATGATTTGGTTAAACCAATCTTGCAAAGCATTTGTCAGTCATCTGACTGTATAACTTTGGGAGGTGGCTGACATTGATAGTTAACACTATGGATTAGTTAAAACACCTATCCCTAGCAAACAGAACTTACTAAAGATTTATTTCACTACAAATTAAATGAAAGGATTCTGAGAACATTTTAAAAGTAATGACTCAAATAAATCAGTGAATCATTTATAAAAGTGATTCATTGCATTTTACTGTCCAAACAAACATAGCAACCCTAAAAAACTGTAAGCTTCTTAAAATATTTTGATAATAATAATTTGTTACATTTATGTAGCACTTTTCTAGGCACTCAAAGCACTTTGCATTGTGAGGGGCGATCTCCTCATCTACCACCAATGTGCAGCATCCACCTGGATAATGTTGTGGCAGCGTATTTTAATTTTTAAAATATGCCATTTTAAAAGTAATGACTCAAATGAATCACTGAATCCTTACTTTAAACAGTTCAATGAAATTAACTTTCCTTAAAAACGTAGAAATCTTATCAAACAGAACTTACTAAATATTTATTTCACTACAGAAAGTAGGGCTTCCTATAATATTTTGGAAGGAATAATCAAATGAATCCGTATATTTTTTTAGTTGAGTTAATGAGTTGTTTGTGTGTTCATTGAAATTAACCAACTAAACAAACCTTGCAAACTAAAAAAAAGAGAGAGAGAAAAAAAAAGAAATCACTACAAAAATAAGGGCTTTCAACATTTAAAAATAATTATTCAAATCAGTGAATCATTTGTGTAAGTGTTTTATTGAATTGAACTGTCCAAACAAAGCCAGCAAACTTAGCAAAGAGAACAGAATCATTTGTGTAAATTTCTTAAAATGAACTGTCCAAATGAACCTAGAAACCCTATCAAACAGAACTTACTAAACATTTATTTCACCAAAAAAAAAAAAAAAAATGACGAAAGTGTCTCAAATATCAGTCATTTTTGCGTGAGTCATTTTTTATTTTTATTTTGGGTGCGGTGACACGGATTAGATTAGTTTTGCATTGTGCATTCATTGAAATTATACAACAAATCTAGCAAACAAAACTAATTTAAAAATTTTTTTGAAAAAAATAAGGGCCTATGAGAACATTTTGAAAGTAATGATTCAAATCAGTGAATCTTTTGTGGTTTATTGAATTGAACTGTCCAAACAAACCTTGCAACGTTCACAAAGAGAACTAACTGAAAATTTATTTCACTACAAAAGGTAGGGCTTCCTATTTTATGAAAGTTGTTTAAAAAAAATTATTAGAATTGGCAAATCACTTTGTGAACAGCTGTGAAATGAACTGTCCAAATGAACCGATTCACTAAAATTTATAAAACTTTCCAGCACTCACAAGAACAATCACCTCCGTTTCCCAACATCCCTAGTATTTGTATAGGTTTTAGACTAAATTAAAATTAAAAATTAAATTAAATTTAATTTAATTTAATTTAAATTTATGCATTTAGCAAACGCTTTTATCCAAAGTGACTTACATTTGCATTCAGGCTAACAATTTTTCGTAACACTAATTTTGAACAATTTTTCCTAGACTAATGTGACCCTAAGGTTTACTGATTTTTTTTGGTGCCGTGACCCGGATTCAATTAATTATTCAATTAATGGACTTCACAGCAGAAGTTTTGTTTTTAGGGGGTTGTTTGTTTGGCACCATGCAGACATGCTTAAAACTTTCTTCTGAGCTGATGGCAGAGTCTCAGAGCACAGCATGTGTAAACGCACGCCTCAGGACAGTGTAGGAGTACGAACAGCAGTCCAGGTGAAGAGCAGGGGTTATAGGAAAAACAAGTGCATCAGTCTCAAGCACACTCAGACCGCTTCCGCTTCATTCAGTCATTATTGGACACACACCTATGCTTTTGTCTCTGGCTTGAGTTTTTTGCATGTCTCAGCTGTGCAAAAGTGGTTATGAGAGATGAGTAGTGACAATACAGTGATGGAAAGAGAGTGCGGGAATATGGGCTGATGGTGAGATGATAGATGTGTAAATTATCTCCGTGATGGAGGCAATGATGCAGTCATGCCTCCTTCTGTTTCTGTCTGTCGCCCAGCAGAGACACAAAAACACCACTGGGGGTTTGAAGAGGGGCCGTTGTGCACTCCTCCTGATTGGCTTGCTGTGTGTTCGGTGAGCCAGCGTGATTTTTTCGTGCGAGGTGACTGGCTCTGTGGCCGCAAGACTTATTTGCATATGTATGAGAGAGTCCTGGGTTGGGGTGTTGCCAATAATAAGCTGCCCTTGCCCTAAACCCTGCCCCCTCTTCAAATGTTAAAATATTACGACGAAATGCTGTCTGCTCGCTTATCAATCATATTAAGCGCGTGACACACAGAGAGAGAGGAGATGGGGAACATCAAAGTTCCCTAAAACTGCTGCTCTCACAAACAATATACCATGTATTACACACTCTCATAACCTGTTGTTGTTTTAATGATCTGGGAAAGAAATCATAACAGCATTATATAATTACATTATCTATTTTGGACATTGGTTTAATTTTTTATTTAATTTAAATAAATATATATATATGCACGCTAGCTGCATATATATATATATATATATATATATATATATATATATATATATATATATATTAGGGCCGGGACTTTAACGAGTTAATTGAGATTAATTAATTACACAAAAAAGAACGCGTTAACTAAGATTAATTAATTACAGGAAAAAAAATTCCCGCATTTTTAATAACTTATTTTTGCACTGCGGAACGTTTCTCACTGGATGAGTTTTGGTGGGACCGATTATACTGGAGCACCAACTAGCGTTCGCATATCACCGCAGCAGCACATCGAACCTCAAGTATCACCTCAACGCAAAACATATAGCAGCTAGCGTGCACTTTACACTTTATGTTGAACTATGTATTATTTTGTTGGTGCAACAGTTTATGTTGAACTCTTTATTGTTTTGGCCAAGGTTATTGAGAGTTGGACTTAGTATGTTATAGCCTCTGAAGCAACAGAGAGATGTTTTCTAATAGTCAGTGTTTCCAATGTTCTGAATGTAATTGACAGTATTGTGTTTTACTTAAAAAAACACTTTACAGAAGGTTCCAGCACCTATAAGCTTCCTGAATTTCTGAAATGTACTATTTCTAAATTGTTTCTAAATATGCTATTGCTACAATTCATGGTAAAAATTGCACTGGTCTGCTAGACTTGGTTGAACAAAAATAAACAATATTTTGTTGCTTAAGCTTATGTATTCAGTTATTATTCAATGGTATACTATAAATCCATGTGAAAAAAATTACTTCTCACTGTTCTCAGGTCAAATATTTATATGCGATTAAAATGCGATTAATTTCGATTAATTAATTACAAAGCCTCTAATTAATTAGATTAATTTTTTTAATCGAGTCCCGGCCCTAATATATATATATTATTGTTCATGCTCATTTGCCCTATTTTTGCATTGAGAGTACATTTTCCTTCTAAGACACAAAGTTCACATTATAAAACAACAACAATAGTTATATAATAATGTCACAATACTAACAATATAACAATATACTAACAATATAACGATAATGGTTTAAGATTTATTATTTATATGTATTATATTCTTGTTGGAAATTATTTTTATTATAATAATCAATAGTGGGCTTTTTTTAACGTTATCCAGTAAGCAACACTCTAGCAATCATTCATGACGCTCTAGCAATGTTAAAAACCTTTAGATGAGCTCAACACAGAGCAGCAGCCCCCTGGCATCTACCCACGCTTCAGTTTATTCCTTCGTGTTATGATTGAGTGTCATATCATTTTTTGAATTGTGCTTACAAGTAGTTTTGATACATAGTTTAGTGTTAATTTATGTGTTAATGATTGTTTTTTGGTGAAGTGTGATAATGTAGTTGACGTTGATGTATGTTCGGTGGTGTTTAGTCCAAACACGAGAGAAGCAGACAGACAGACAGACAGACAGACAGAGAAAGAGTTGCTCTCTCTCTCTCTCTGCTGGGAGCACAGGCAACTTAATGAGTTTGATAGTCTGCTGCTCTCCATAAATCACATCATGCAAAACATCTGAGCGTTTCAGCAGTGCGGCCCCCCCCACAACATCCATCATCCAGCCGCTCGCACACGTCTGCTCAATCCCTCTCTCTCTCTCTCTCTCTCTCTTTCTCTCACAGTGGGAAAACTCCGGAAGGAATGGATGAAAGAGAGCGTGTCCGGCGTGGGGCTCGGCGTGCTCAAGTCGGTGAAGGAGTATGTGGACCCTCAGAACATTTTTGGCAACAGAAACCTGTTGTAATTCACTAACACACACTGTATTCATGTTTTCTATTATCTTCGTTAAATTTTGATTTAAACTTCATATTGCTGTGTTTCCTGGTGTGTGTGCGCCCAGTAAAACCATTCTTCTGTTTCCCATTAACTCCATCCTCTTGCATTATTTGACCTTTGACCTCATCTGTAGTGAGTAGGCAGGACTCAAGCGCCTGTGACATCCTGCCTCCTCGCGATCACGTGACTTCAGTTCTCGCCGGTCTTCCCAGTGCTCGTCTGACTGAACAGGTTTCTGATGCTGTAACGTCTGGATGTTTGTGTGTCTGGCACCACTGTTGAGTTTGGGACAGTAACAGTGACTGAATGATGCTTTCTAAAGCAGTGTGCCTTCTGTCTGTCTTCCACTCCTCTTTCTGAGTGGCTAAATGTTTACTGTCTCTCTGATCCTCTCTGTACTTTTGCCTTTTCTATTCGTCTGTCAAACTAGGTATACTATCATTTTGGGTCAATCTCATTGAAAAAAAAAGTCCTATTTGTATTTCACTCCAGACTCAAAGGGAATACAAGAACAATAGTCAAACCCGGGTCTTTTTTTTTTTTTTTTTTTTAGAAAAATTATGAACAATTTCCCCTTTAATCCTACAGTAATAAAAATAATTTATTTAAAAATAATTATTTGTATTACAAAAAAAAAATTTGGGAATATAAATCTATTGATTGTATTTATACTATAAAAAAAAAAAAAAAAAATATATATATATATATATATATATATATATATATATACAGGAGCTGGTCATATAATTAGAATATCATCAAAAAGTTGATTTCACTAATTCCATTCAAAAAGTGAAACTTGTCTATTATATTGATTCATTACACACAGACTGATATATTTCAAATGTTTATTTATATAACTGACAACTAAGGAAAATCCCAAATTCAGTATCTCAGAAAATTTGAATATTATTTAAGACCAATACAAAGAAAGGATTTTTAGAAATTTTGGCCAAAAGAAAAGAATGAACATGAAAAGTATGAGCATGTACAGCATTCAATACTTAGCTGGGGCTCCTTTTGTCTGAATTACTGCATCAATGCGGCGTGGCATGATCAGTCGATCAGTCTGTGGCACTGCTCAGGTGTTATGAGAGACCAGGTTGCTCTGATAATGGCCTTCAGCTCTTCTGCATGCTTGGGCCTGGCATATCGCATCTTCCTCTTCACAATACCCCATAGATTTTCTTTTCAGGCAAGTTTACTGGCCAATTAAGAATTGGGATACCATGGTCCTTAAACCAGGTACTGGTAGCTTTGGCACTTTGTGCAGGTGCCAAGTCCTGCTAGAAAATGAAATCTGCATCTTCATAAAGTTGGTCAGCAGCAGGAAGCATGACCTTTTGTGTCTTGTCCTCCTTGTGCAAGGTGTCAATGGTTGTCTTTTGGACAACTGTCAAGTCAGCAGTCTTCTCCATGATTGTGTAGCCTTCAGAACTAGACTGAGAGACCATTTAAAGACCATTGCAGGTGTTTTGAGTTAATTAGCTGATTTGAGTGTGGCACCATGTGTCTTCAATATTGAACCTTTTCACAATAATATTCTATTTTTCTGAGATACTGAAATTTGGGATTGTCCTTAGTTGTCAGTTATAATCATCAAAATTAAAAGAAATAAACATTTGAAATATATCAGTCTGTGTGTAATTAATAATGAATATAATATACACGTTCCACTTTTTGAATGAAATCAACTTTGATCATATTCTAATTATATGATGACCAGCACCTGTGTGTGTGTGTGTGTGTGTGTGTGTGTGTGTATATATATATATATATATATATATATATATATATATAAGAATTATAAATTAAGTAATTATAAAAACATTGACTAGTCTATGTGACCTTGCTGTTAAAGCGTTAAAATGTTCTCTCTCTTATGGAGATGAAATGTGACGTGGACGTTTTTGTGAGATTCTCCTGATGAAGAGCTGCAGTTTGTGCTGAGATCTCTCTGTATCTGTGGGCTTAAACACATGCTGTGTCTCCGTGGATCTGGTTTGGTTGATCATCTCAATGATCCGCATCAAATCTCTCCTTGTGTTTCTACCAAAGACTGCTTCAGCCACACACACGTCTGTACATCCTGTACATAAACATGATCACATGGTTTGGAGAGCACGTTCACTGAAGATCCATCATGATAAACTGTATTTTTTTAACACAACGTATGCAAAAAGCCAGAGGTGATCTGAACTGAGATCTAAAACGTTATATGTGACTGTTACATCTTTTGTTTTGTATGCATTCAAGCAGGATTCCTCCTCCATTCATCTGCTGTCGATTTGTGTCTCTGAGAGTCCGTTATACTCTGTTCTTCTCAAAGTGATTTGATTTGTGTAGGAGACGCTTGCTTTCAGAGAAATAGTTCACTTAAAACAGAACATTCTCTCATTATTTACTCGCCCTCGGGATGTTTCAAACCGAATGACTTTCTTCTGTAGAACACAAAAGGAGATGTTTGGAAGAATGTTCATGCTGTTCTTTTCCAGACAGTATGGATAAGAGATAGTCCACACTATTAAATTTGTATGTCTTCATTATGATCACTTATGAGACACGTGACCACTGCCATGATATAAAACCTGCTGCACATCAACACATTTAAAAATGTGCAATTCAGTTTTGAGAGTTACTGCTGATACTTCGTGGTTACTTTTTTTATTAATATGACTGAGGTTGGAGCTAATGATGACAGTTTTTTTAAGTGAACTATTTGTGTAGGCCTGTAAGCTGTGCAGACACATCCGTTACTGATTAATTTAGTGTTTAACAGCTTAGAGTTCACACTACCGTGGCACTTTTGTAAAACACTGAAGCCTAAAGACATAATCCAATAGCCTTGCAGGGTCTTTATTGTCAGACGTCCTGCCCACTGCTCCTCGAGCCTGTCAGACGGGGGCCACTGCTTTCCTAAATGACACTCGACCAATTAATACGTGTCAGAGGAGCTTTTATATGTCTTATAAATCCACCTGAAACACAAAATGAAGGATCAGACGAGGTCAGAATGATTCCTGAATGGTTTCATCATCAACCGTCTCTGTATTAACATATTTCTTTCTGAATATTATGAAAGGTCCCTTGTCTTTCCGCAGATTTCCACTTGTTTAATATCAGAGTACATTTTGTCAAAGCTGTTTGTGCAATAAATGAACGGAACATGTCGGAACCGTTTAGATCTTGTGTCCTCTGTTATTATTGCTGATGTTGAGTTAAGATCTTGCCTGTAAAGCGCACTTCCTCTTCCTGATGCTCCATAGTTCGGCAAAATATGTTGTAAACATCCAAACTGCACTCAGTTCACTTAACCTGATCCTTCATTCCCAGGAGATTCATGCATCAGGCTTTAAACAGTTTTCTTGACTCATTCGCTGCAAAACAGTTGATATGGTTCTGCACAAAATTATTACAAATGCTAAATAATGTTATTTCTAAAGTACATTTTGAAGCATCATTTCTACACTGAGAAAAAGATGATTCATTGAATTTGCTAAAAAAAATTATGTGGTTGCAATAAATTTTCTAGCTAGATTTAAATTAATTTAGTTGAACTTTGAATGTTTTTTTTTAAAATGTCTCTAAAATAAATTATTTGCAACCACTTGCCTAAACAATTAGCACATTTATCATATTTTCAGTGTGCTTTACTCATGTAATTCTATAATATTTGTATTTATGTATGGATTTATATTATGGGGGGAGGGGTTGGTGAGTTTTATTTTTTAAAAGTTGTTACATTTTAAAATATAGTTAATATTTTTGCTCAGATAATTTCGTCCAGTACAGCTGTAGAGTATGCAGTTTGCGTACAGTCGTTGTAGATTTTTATTAACTACAACAATATTGTTACACGAGTGATGGAGAAATAACTCTCTGTAAGAAAAAGCTGAAGAACATTCAGTTCCTTAAACTTCTGAGGATCTGAAATTTAAGTGTAATTTTAAAGCATTTAGTCACTTGTTGTAATGCATAGACACTCCTGTGTAAATCTAGTGTCTTGTGGGTATGAATCCTGCACAAACGCCTCTCACCACACGGTGTCACTGCTGAGCGCCATCTGTCTGGATCTTGCTGTGCATTGCTGTGAAATGCACACTTGAATTGAATTATGTGAGACGTCTAAAATGAGCAGTTTTATCGCCACAGTTGCATGCTTCAGCATTAAAAAAGTACTAGGAGCTCATGTTAGTTCTGTTTTTACAGGTTTATATATTAATACCAATGCTAATTTGTCAAAGTATGCACAATAAACATGCAACTCATTACTAGCAGCACGTTTATTTGAATCAGACAGTTCACACTTTCAGAAATCATGCTTCAGGATTCTTAAGAAATCTCTTCCAGACAAAAGGAGAGTTGAACCGAGAACAAGACAATTCAAAAGAGCCTCATCACGTACATAAGAATCTAACAGTGGTTACAACAAGAACCAATCCCCAAATAAATAATTGGGAGTAATGTAAAACATTCAGAACGATGCAGTCGCACGATATGAAACCATTCCTCCCCACTGCGATGCAACAGCTGCTTCCATGCAGGTGCATTAATGAATTACAGATGACTCTCATTACACTTAACTCTTCTTCTCTGAAGCACACGCTTCTTCATGCAGTTACATTTGACTCTTTATCAGCTGACAGAGGACCAGAGTCCACCTCAGGACGCAAAGGATCATGGGACGGGGAGAGATCTGAGTGAATGTTTGTGGTTGTTTGTTATAGCTGCCCTCAAAACGATAGATGTTCTCCTAAATGGAGGAAGACTTTCCATAGAGGAGCCGTGTTTTAAACCGCCCTGTGACCTCTGACCTGACTCATAGTACATGTTTGAACACAAGCCACTAAAAATATTAGTGTGCAATCATACAAACGGAGCTCCATACAGCCAGTCCATCTCTGACAGCATTCAGATCCACTGAACAACCCCAATACCCTTCCCATCAGCCAACAGGCTTTATTTTTCCCAAATACTACCGTATAGTCATATTTTCCCTCCATCCAGGAAAACTGAAAAGACCAGATCATAAGTGTTTATTTTGTGACGGGTTTGTGTTGAAAACCTTGGAGTGAGTTATGCCTGTCAGCATTCACATTTAAAAATATTTTGATTTTTTATAATATTTTATAATATTTTTTTCTTTAAGATGTAGACATGAAAGCATTCGTGAATTTAACAGTTACACACTCCTGGACAAAAAAAAAATCCTGTGTATTACAAACAAAAAAGGAAACCATTTGGACATGTTTCAGATTTGTGAATTTTGATAGAAAATGTGTTGCAACTGAAATAATATATATATATATTTAACCTGCTAGATGAGATTAAAGCTTCATTTACAAACAAGCTAACTTTCCCTACAGAGAGGTTCTGTAATGATGCCCGTGTGCACTGAAGTAGATTTTTAATTAGTAAAGGCACATACATGTCTCCGAACTCTTGTCATCAACTCATGTGGAAGAAGGTGGCTGACAAAAACAGTCTGAAGTTAGACAGACATTAGCAGACATTTCCTTTCACGTTTCCTACACTACTTTTATGAGACAATCTGTGGAGGAGAGTAATGCACTTCAGTAGTAGTTGAAAAACATGACCTAATTATTCAAACTATTTAATAATTATTTAAAGCATGCAGAAGGTGTGTAGCACTTCTGTGTAAACCTGCCAGGCGTTCGGTGTGGGTCTGAGGTAATGCATACACCACGGCTGCGTCCCAAATCACACACTCTCCGAGTAAGTACTTCTTCTGAATTTTGACATACTACACTTTCCATACTCAGTGTTTTGGCCTACTATATATTAGGGAAGTATGTGACTGTGGGTGCTGCTTCATGTGGTTAAAACAAGCAAGGCATGTACGGCCTGTTTCACTCCAGCCTAAGAGGCCATTCACATATAACACGTCTTAGGGTCTAAAAATACTAAAGAAATGGTTTTAAAAGGCTTTTGAGATGTGATGCAATAACAGAAAACAGCAGAGTAGAATATCAGGCTCCTTTTGTAAAGAAACCGGTTGTGATAATTGCTTGAAAAAATGTAATATCGTCACACAGTCACTGTCAGTGCTTCCTTTGCTGTGTTGCCGTCACAGAAAAACAGTTCCATGCCTGATTGATACTGTAAACTAAAGCTTGCAATGCTCGCCCCGCCTACGGGGACTTCTGATTGGCCCACTGTTTTGGAAATGACATTGATGGGCGGTGCTGCATGTAAAAGTAGATTTTTTTTTACTTGACATGGCATCTCCAAAACATGATTCTCATGTATGAAACACTGCAAAAGCGTGAGACGTGAGCGCAACGGTCATACACAGCCACCTAGTGGGTTTATATAGAAAAACAATGGGGAAATAGCACACTGGAATGGAAAAATGCATTTTGTGAGAAGTTAGGTTTTGTTTTTTTCTAAATAAAAGTTACAAAGCTGCATCTCTGAATTTCTGAGTTACTACATCAAGTATTTTCTTTTAATAATTTATGAAACGTCACAGTCACAATCATCATGAAATGTAATTTACACGAGGAGCGGCATCACATTTATAGTCAAAAAGTAAGTAATATGTAACTACTTTAGTACGATGCATTGTTGGAGGAACAAATTATTCTTTACTGTTTTCTGAAAAAGTAGGACCTTTGTCGCACATCCCTCATTTGGACAAATAATGACATTAAAAAGATGGAGTGAAAAAAGTTGTTTGCGAATGTTTGTTGGAATATAGATTTGGGAAACACCAAACTGTTGAATTATGTTAGTAACAATAGAACTTGAAAGCATTGTTGGTTAACTATGATTTAGGGAAACGCACCAGAGTACAAATCTTCAGGATTTCTCTTTTTTTGCATCATACATACTAGGGGTGTGCGATAATGAAAAAAAAAATAATAATTACTCTATATTTTGCTGTGCAGGTTATTGTGCTGGTATTTTGGCAGGTGACTCCCAAAACTTTTAATACTCTTCATATTCTGTGAGGTGGTTAGTTTATAGGAGTAACAGAAATTCTTTTTTTCCAATAAGTTTAAACAGATTTTTACCTTTTATGAACCTTTTTAACCTAATTAAATGTATGCATCATCTTTTCTGTCAGAAAATGTAATCAATAAATTCAAATAGTAAGTCACTATAGGGCTGTTATGACTCATATTAAATTTGTATTGCAGAGATGGCACAGAATCTGCATCTGAAGTGGCATTTAGATGCATTCACATTGACTGTTACACACAGACGCAGAACATGAATGCATTTAACCTGCAGCAACAAATGCATAAAAAAGCATTTAATATTGATAATTAAAAGGATTTGGGGAACAAAAGGGAAAATATACTTTAAATATAAACTTAAAATTTGTGGTAAATCACCTCATGAGTGAGTTCAAAAGGCTGATCCGTTCAGTGACGAAACACCTTACTAGCTTATTGTTTATGGACATGTTTATTGTTAGGTTTTTGCAATATACTTGATAATGTCAAATCACGTATCGATTAAACAATTATGATATTATCGTAGAAAATATAGCTTGCACACCCCATACTTGAAACAATAAAAGTGTGAATAAATGATGCCAGAATTGTAATTTTTCATCATGGGCGCTGGAGTAAAAACACGTTGCTTACCTTCGAGATATGAAACAGGCCCAAGACATGAGGGAAAATCCATGATGGTATGCAATGTGAACTAGAGAGAAGAGTGAGGATGGGCGGCATGCATTATCATAGGGTTTTACCAAGGCACAGAGTACAGCGCTGGAGTGGGTTTGCATTGCAAGCATTGCCAAGAGCCCCGCGGCTCCACAAACCCCTGATCCTGGAATAAACACATCAGATAAAACAACAGAGACAAACCCTGCAGCATTCACTTCCTCACATGACATACAGAACAGAACCACGCTCCAGTGCTCGGGACATGTCTCCATTCAACAAGATCAAAGCTACAAAGGGAAAAATACACTATCATACCTTTCAAAAAGCGGCAACCCTTCTTAAACAGTCCCTGCTGAAAGTAGCGTACGCACACGATAGAGTCTTTATGTTAGCATGCTAGCCCTAAAGTAGCTAATTCAGCCAATTAGCTTCTGGGCGTAAACGCATCCCTAAGGTTCTCCGTTGCTAGCTAAACGTGCAGTCTTTGCACTATGGAGACGAATGCAAACTCGTTCGCGGTTGCCTGAAGTGCTCGCAGACAGAGTAAATGCCCGATAGAGGGCGCTAGTGAGGTAAAGTCTGCTGGTCTGAAGCATGCAGCAGAGGTCAAAACTCCTTCCGTCTGCACTGCTGTGGGTCTGAGAGAAGCATGTGGAGAAACCTGGCAGGTTTATTTCTCAGCTGCAGCTGGATGCAGTGGTGTCTGCGATACGTGGACTGCTGCTTTCCTGGCTGCGCTGGTGTCTGTGGTGAAGCTCTTCCCATTTGGCACGATTGGCCTTGATCAAGTCAACCATCGGCTGGAGTTTGGGGTTTAATTTGGCAAATGTCTGCAGAGAAAGAGAGAAAGAGCTGATTTATGTAGTAACTGTGGTATGGCAGTGGTAGACACATTAACAACATAAGACAGGGAAACATTTTCTACAAAGTTTAAAAGTTGATTTTAATGCACAAACAAAAGTAAAAAAAAAAGATGTGTGATGAACTGTAATAAAATATAGTGTACTCATAAAAAACTACTTGCAGATAAAATATGAATGAAATATAACACCACTTGACATCACACTTTCTTAACTTGCACTTTTAAAAAGTCCACTCTTTAATGTCAAATTTGAAGTACGTTTTAAATAATCTTTTGTTGTTCTTTACAGAAATACACTTGTTTTGATGTGTTGACTAACATACTAAAGCACATCTAAAGCACTTGATTATAATCGTAACTGTAGTGTGTTATTCAAAATTGCATGGAAAGATAATATACTCTATTTAAATGCACATTACAAATACATGCCTTGTGAGTTTTAAAAGAAATGGCATTAAGTATATTTTAGGTTTACCATAAATGCATGCGAGTACATTCACTTTAACCATATACAGTATAAAAGACAATAGAAGAAATTAGGAGTTGACATAAGTACGCAAGTAAACAAGTGGGTCAAAAACCTTCTAAAGTTCAGCTAACTGCATTTTATATAAATTTAAACTAATACATTTTCTGCAATTTAACATGCAATTAAATGTCTGAAGATATTACTGTGCTTTTAGTTTGGATATTCTTTTCAAGTGCATTATTTATTTTTTTATAATCAGTATGGTTTTAAAGCAACTATGAACAACTATATTCAAAACCTTAAGGTTAAGGATTTTTACTAGAATGTGAAGAAGAAAAAAAGGTGACTGTATTCATTAGAAATTAACATTCAAACAGGACGGACAGATTCTTGTGATTCTCATGTCACTGTTCGGGAACATCACACATTTTTAGTTCAGTCTAAAGCATTAAAGTGAGGAATGACTGCACATGAATAAATTAGCTGTTGTTTGAGTTGCTCAGTGATAAACTGTCACAATTCTGCCATGTGCTGGAAAAACACTCCGCCAATTATCGTTCAATATTTGATACTGGATTCTTGATGCTGCTCTGCTGCACTTTATAACACACCTGTTTCTTGTTGCCATGACCTTCCTTCATCCCTTACAAAATAAGATGTTTATTCAAAAGTGCTATTAGTATACTTCTTTTAAACAAAAAATAGGAAAGTATGCTTTTAGTTTACTTTTTATGTACTTCTCAGAAATATAATTAAAATGACATTTAAGTATACTTGACTTATATTTGAACTATACTTGTGCTCCTATAATCTGTTTTCATTATTATGCGGTAGAGGGCGCTAGTACACAACTTCTTCACTGAATGTCCAAAAAAACACAAGTGAATAAGAAAAAGAAATTTCAGAAAAACAGATATTAACACATGCAACACGATCATCTGACATGAAACAGCATCAAAACTGTAACGTTATGGAATAAAATATTGACTGATGAAGAGGTAATAATTACAGTCAAGCTTTGGGGTGTTGATCGGGTCCATCTACATTTTGATTATCATTCTGAATCCAGTTCATAGTCTTTTTTTTTTTTAGCTTTTTGTTCAAATTGTTATTTCTTTATTTTTTATGAAACACATTAAAGTGTTTAAAAAATAAAGCATGAAGCTAGAATATTTTTTATTTTTTACATGCAGATACCCTGTTCTTTCTTTGGATGTTTTGTATGTTCAGTTATTCATGCAACAAATTAAATACACATTAAACCTTAATAGGTACATAGTAGTATACTTAAAATATGATGTAAAGTTCACGTAAAGAAAACTGTTGAATGTCTCAATTAAAAGTAAATGCACTCCGTCTCGAACTGTGTGTAACCTCCTTTATTTTCCACACTTCCTTCCCTTCTTCTCTTATCGCTCCAGAGTCAAACAATGGCAGCTCACTGGACTCGTCTGCTCTGCATTGAGCAAGTGCTGGTGCCAGGTGGGATGCATTCCAGCATCGTCCATCTGATAACTTGTACTGTATGTGTACAACCCTTTCTTACCCACAACCTTTAGGGGTTTTCCTTATTTAGAATGGGTCTTTGGAACAATTCCATATGATCCACACTGAAATGAAACATGCTTTGCGCCGGATTTTCTGTCACTGTACGGTTTAATTTTTTTCTGTTTATCTCTCACATGTGAGGCAAGCTGGTGAGGTGTGGACCTGAGACATTGTTTGGTTAACATTGCTCTCCCGTGAAAAAGTTCAGTTGGTGTGCACTGTGTTGTAGCATCTGGCGTTGCACGGTATGCATGCAGAAAGTCTTTGGTGAACTCCTTTCACCCTCTTCCTTCCAGCGAAGCAGTTTGTAAACTATCCTTTAAGCTGCGATTAAAACATTCAACTTCTCCGTTTGCTCTTGGGTAATACACAGATGATGTCCTGTCTAAGATTCCTCTGTTTTGCAAGAACAGCCTGAAGTCGTGCGAAGTGAACTGTACTCCATTATCAGAAATCAGCTCTTTTGGATTCCTTTCCCTGCTACACACTGTAGACAAAGACTGTATCACGGCCTGGGTGGTAGGATGTCAGACAAATGTTATCTCAGGCCACTTACTGTAGTCCACCAAAGTGACCAGAAAATGAAAATCAGCAGGTGCTGCATCAAAAGGACCCATGATGTCTATGGCCACTTTCTCCCAGGCGTCAGTAGGATAAGGTACAGATTGGAGGTGAGTTGTATGTATAACAACTGATTTGTCATGTAATTGACAAGTGACACAAGCTTTGACAGCTGTTTCTACTAGTTTGTCCTTGCCAGGCCACCAGTTGAGCTCTCTCAGCCTTCTTTTTGTCCTCACAATGCCCTGATGTGTATCATGTGCGAGTGCAATGAACTTGGGCTGGAGACCTTCTGGAACCAGAAGGTGTGTGGTTCCCCACACCACACAACCATCCTGAAGTGAAAGTTCATGGCACACTTGAAAATACAGCTTTAAAGCATGATCCAGTGCCTTTTCACACTTTGGCCATTTTGAGGTGAACATTCTGCATAGCTCAGCTTGGATAGGACAAGAATCACATGCTGCTTTGAACTCAGAGCTGGTTATTGCAGTGAGCGTAGACGTGAGAGCTATGACTTCTAAATCATGTTCCAAACTAGGTTCAGTGCTAGGGAGTGGTAAGCAAGATAGACAGTCTGCAGTCACGTTCTCATGCCCCGGCTTATACTGAACATCATCAGTAAATGCCATCAGCCTAGCTGAGCATCTTGCTATGCACATAACTGACCCTTGGATGACAGAAGGGTCGTCAGTGGGCTGGGATCTGTATGCAGTGTGAAATGTCGTCCCCACAAGTAGGTCCTCCATCGCTCTGTGGCCCAAACACATGCTAGTGCCTCCTTTTCTACCGTGGAGTACTTCCTTTCTGCTGTGGTAAGGGTACGTGAAGCAAAAGCCACTGTTCTCTCCGTGTTGTCTGAATGTATCTGGGTAAGAACACCTCCTATCCCGTAGTCTGAGGCATCTGTGGTGACTATAGTATGTAGTTCTGGATTGAAAAGCGCAAGGGCAGCACTATGCACAATCAGTCTCTTAACGGTCTCAAAGCTCTCCTGAGCCTCAGGTGACCAAATGAATGGAGTAGAGCCTCGTAAAAGCAAATGCAATGGCTCCACTACTGTACCATAATTTGGTATGAATTTAGACTACCATGACGTGAGACCCAGAAATGAACAAAGGCTTATCCCATCAGCAGGAGGTGGTGCATCGGACACTGCAGAGACATGGAAAGCATCAGGCTGTAATCCCTTCTCAGACAGGGTATGAGCCAGGAATGACAGTTCTGCTTTTCTGAAGTGGCACTTTGCCATGTTCAATTTGAGGCCTGCTTTATCAATTCCCTGCAGCACAGCTTGTAGACTGTCATCATGTTCCTTGAGCATAACTCTTGCGACCATGATGCCATCCAAGTAACAATGAGCTCCAGACTGACCTTTAAGGATTTCAGACATCATCCTCTGGAAGCAACTTGGAGCTGAGGCCAGTCCATATGGAACCCTTTTGAAATGAAATAGCCCATCATGCGTGATAAACACTGTAAGGTTTTGACTGTCCTCATGCAACATTACCTGGTGATATGCACTTTGGAGGTCTAATGTGGAAAACACTGTTGCTCCACACAGGTTTGCAAACATCTCCTCCATATGTGGAAGAGGAAAGCTGTCTACTACCACTGCCTTGTAAGGCTCGCGTAAGTCACCACAGAACTGAATCCCCCCATCTTTTTTTCTAGAGGCAACTATTGGGGAGACCCACTCAGATGAATCCAAAGGCTCAATCACATCCTGTGATACAACCAGTGATATGTGTGCACTGGTCCATACAGACCTGACCATCACAGAGTTGTATGCCAAGTCCAGTAAAGAGGTCTCTGCCTAGCACAGCTGATCCCTTTTGAACAATGTATAAGTCTGTGGTAGTGCAATGGCCTCCATACGAGATGCTAGCTGGCAGGCATCCTTTCACTTCAATTGCATCGCCCCCAAAACTAACTAGACTGAGTTTCGGTGGTGAAAGGGCTGCTTGACTGAAAGATCCAGTGTAAATGGACATAGGTAATATGGACACTGCCGATCAAGTGTCCCCCATTAACTAAATGTCCCGTGTTTGTCCTGTGCTTGCACATATCTGTACTGTGCACATTATTTTGCCACAGTCACGACCAGAATGTTCAATATTTAACACAGTCACTTCAGGTACTGTAATTTTACTCACCCGTTTGTTTCCGCGACATATCTTTGAAAAATGTCCTGTTTTGTTACAGTTACTGCACACCGCATTCTTTGCCGGGCATCCGGGAAAATTAGCTAGTGCTGCACAGATCTGCAACGATAGCAAGTACGTGCACGGGTAAATTTTGGAGATCCCCGTAAGGCGTTGATTTTACTTTTGCTCCGTTGAAACGTGTTGTGTTGTTGAACTGCTTGTACTGAAATGTTGAATGAGACGATCATTGCTTTTGCCTCTGCTATAGTAGTTTCAATTTGCCTGGCGAAAGTCACAGTTTTCTTAAAGTCAATCAATCAATCAAATCAATCACCTTTATTTATTTACAGTTCATCATTGAATTCAGTTATGTCATCTCTGTTCAGTTTAAATAGTGTCTGTGCATTTATTTGTAATCAAGTCAATGATATCGCTGTAGATGAAGTGACCCCAACTAAGCAAGCCAGAGGCAACAGCGGCAAGGAACCGAAACTCCATCGTTGACAGAATGGAGAAAAAAACCTTGGGAGAAACCAGACTCAGTTGGGGGGCCAGTTCTCCTCTGACCAGACGAAACCAGTAGTTCAATTCCAGACTGCAGCAAAGTCAGATTGTGCAGAAGAATCATCTGTTTCCTGTGGTCTTGTCCTGGTGCTCCTCTGAGACAAGGTCTTTACAGGGGATCTGTATCTGTGGCTCTAGTTGTCCTGGTCTCCGCTGTCTTTCAGGGATGTCGAGTGGGACTTCCAGCAACAGCCTTTCTCTAATGCGAGATGAATTAGTCTTTTCGACCAGCTGATCACGTATCATCTCATACTCCATCGCGCCGAATTCACAGGTGGCAGCCAGTTCACGTAGTGCATCGACATACTGATCTGTAGTCTCGCCCGTGTGTTGGCTACGTTGGCGGAAGCGGTAACTTTCAGCAACCACATTAACTTTAGGAGCAAAAAACTCCTTATTGCACTCAAAGCAGAAGCATACGTATCGTCTCCCTGATCACTCACGGTCAGGGTGTAGAACAATCTTTGACCCTCGGCTCTGAAGCAGTGTATTAGAAGAGCGCGCTTCCTAGCATTAGGCAGCTCCTCGCCCAGGGCCAGCAAAAACTTGTCAAAAGTTTTGATCCATGCATTGAACGGAATGGGTGGTTCACCCGGTGTTTGCAGGAACGGGGCAGGTTGGCTCAGAGTCAAAGCCATCCTCGTTGCCAATATGTTGAATGTCTCAATTAAAGGTAAATGCACTCCGTCTCGAACTGTGTGCAACCTCCTTTATTTTCCACACTTCCATCCCTTCTTCTCTTATCGCTCTCTCTACCTTCTTTCAAACCGAGAGCTCCCTCTAGAGGCTAACTCAGAACACCACAAAAACATATGAGTATACTTGCAGTATAAAACTACTAAACTAGTAGTTTAGTGAGACTATACTTCAAAGTGTACAAAGTATTTAGTAAAATATCAGTATACATATAAGTTCAGTAAGTATAATTGCAGTACAAATTACAAACTCAGAAGTAAACTAGTTGTGTACTCAAAGTCTGCTAATGTTATACTTAAAGTACACTTAAAAGTATACTTTCATAAACTAGAAAGTGGGCCAATTTAGTCCCAAGGAGTAGTGAAACAGTACATTTACAAGAACACTGATATTTGTATACATGCTACATGAAGTATACTTAAAAATTTACTTAAGTATACTTTATAACATAAACTTGAAGTTTTCTACTTTTTGGTAAAGGATACCCCTGTTTTAAACTCGCCATTTTATGTCTGTTTTGCCTCAGTGGTCCATCAGCACTCGTAACGTCCAAATCATTGAGAGGTTCATCAAAAAGGAGGTTCAGACAAGACGAGAGCGAATTCCAATGCAAAACTTCAGTTTTAACCTTTCACTAAGATGCAAGTTGCTTGACATTTAATATCTGACTGTTTTACTACACAAATGATAACCAGTCACAGTAATGCCCAGTGCTGCAAACTGCTAATTTAGAAAATATGCTATAATTAAAATTTATAATTTAATTGAACATGATGAGACAAGAAACATTTTGTGCTTTTGACATATTAGTCATACAAATAAGAGTAAATGTGTGCATATTTGAAATTATTTTCCAAATAAAGAATCCTGAGTGATTTTTTTTACTGTTATAATTGTTTTATTATTGCATCTCTTTTAATCCTTTAAATAAAAAGATCATCCCCATCTAATTTCCAAGACATAGTTATGACCTTGAGCTTGACAGAGCAATAGTGAAGAAGTTCAAAATGAGAGAGAGAGAGCGAGAGAGAGAGAGAGAGAGAGAGGAGGGTCAAGGCAAAAACACTCCCACACATTTCCTGCTTTCCCGCAGTGTGTGTGACTGGTAGGATTCTTTAAACACACACACACTCACACACACACACACACACACACACACTCAGGATGGCAAAAACTATGAAGAAATCAGCTTTCAGCTTTCCATTGAATTCATACGTGCAGGTGATTTTAAACCAAGCTCTCAAAACCCGCTTGAAATAAAAACTGAATAAAAAAAGAGAATTTCTTCTCTTCAGAGACACTGGTGTGGACAAGTACCCTAGCAACCACCTGCTGTAGCAAACCAATGGCATAGCAACCAGCCAGAATACCCTAGCAACTGCATTACACAACACCACACGATGCAACACCCTGACCTTCCAGCAGAGGTCAATTCTCTTCAGAAACTACAGATCTGGTGTTCATTCACAACATTATGAAACGTTCTCATCTCTGCCTTTCTTCGAGGATGACGGCTAATAGAGGAATTAAAGCATACTGAGCGTGCATGACATCACATTTTGCCTGTCTCTGAGATCTGGCCAGCTAGACTGATATTTCTGTTCATACAGGCAGGAGAAGGAGAGAGAGGGAAGGTCTGAGGGAACTTTGTGATTATCTCTTAACCCTGTATCCTACTGTATCATACACACAGGCCTTTAAATCAATCTACTGTACTACTTGCCTATTGTCGTCTGACTGATAGTTCAGACTTGTTTAGCAAGTGAGACGCTCTTTAGTTTAATTGTAATAATATTCTCCTCCAGGTTGTGGTAAATGTGTATTTTTTTCTGTGAAATCATCACATATCTCTGAAAATGTCTTTTAGCAATTTCATTTGGTGTTTCTAGTGTGGTAAAAAAGGGCAATTCAAGCTTTAAGTAATATTTATAAAGTTTTTTTATGGATTGGGTAACATCCCTCTTTGACTGTTCTCTGTGCAAGATTTTAGTCACATTATTATGTATTGATGATGCATTACCTCGTACAGCGGCGCACAGATTCCATCAATCCACTCCAGCTGTAGACCTGGTAGCTCATCTTTGCGGTTTCGGTCAAAAATTGCCTATTACACACACACAAACTATAGTTTAGTGGCACACCTGTGCAATAATCATGCTGTCTAATCAGCATCCTGATATGCCACACCTGTGAAGTGGATGTATTATCTCGGCAAAGGAGAAGTGCTCACGAACACAGATTTAGACAGATTTGTGAGAAATTTTTGAGAGGATTAGGCCTTTTGTGTACATAGAAAAAGTCTCAGATCTTTGAGTTCAGCTCATGAAAAATGGGGGCAAAAACAAAAGGGTTGCATTTATAATTTTGTTCAGTGTATAAAGAGATATAAAAGTGCAAAACAGAGAGAGACACAGACCCTCTTGAATTAACCCTTTTCATGTGTTTTTTTTTATTTTGTTCACCCATGTCCACCCACAGATGTAATTCAATGGTCGTAGTTTGTTGTCTGATTAATATTTGCCTTCAAAGCTATTAATTTAATTCACTTGTCTGTTGTGGCTGATAATGCCTGTGCTCTTTTATTTCTCTTCACAGATGTGTGTGTGTGTGTGTGTGTGTGGCAGTGCGGGCTGTAGCACAGAGATAGAGGGTCCGTGTTTGAATATATCATCCTAACACCCACACACTCTGAGAAAAAGACTTTTAACCTGAGGCGAGCGTCTCTACAGAGAGCTTCAAAGCTGTGGCGTCCCGAGACTTCCTAATGTTACCTTCTGCCTCACAATCCAGGCCAATGGGAAATATACTGGGAAAAGAGCTAGCTATTTCCCTTTTAAAATTGGATGAGTGTGGGCACACTTCAGTTTCATGCAATATTAATATAACTGGATCATGTCAGAGCAAACCAATTGTAAAGTTCTGTCAAAATCTGTCATGGCCATGTAAACACGCAATACACTTTTGCATAAATGTAGGCATTTTACAACTTAACAAAAATGCATTCCTTCTATAAAGAGGCAGGTGATCCTGATGTGATCAGGTAATGTTCAAGTGTTAACCTCACCGAGGGAGTCAGTTTCAGTTCTGATCGCTCTCTGTCTCCCTGCTCGAAAAACTCACTCGTCACCAGCTCTGCGACCTGTTAGAAAGACACACGTTAACAGCGAGGGTCAGTAGTCTTATTCATGTTTTATTTCGTATTTTTAGTTTTCTTTCACATAATTGCATGTGGCTTTGTCATTTTCTTTTTTTTAATTTGAGTAATTTTTTGTATTTTAACTTGAAACTTGAACATCTTTTATTTCACTTCAGCTTTTCCCTTTCTTCCCATCCCAGTGATATTAATTTGCGTACTCATCAGTGGTGTATTGTGGGTAAGAGCATCTACCTTGCGTGATATCTCCCAGGGTTTCGTGACAGCACCCAGATCACACGCTGTCATCAACATCGACCTGAGAGATGTTCAGAAACGATTTCCAATCAGAAATGTGAAAGTATTTGGTGTGTTTGTGCAGGCATGTTCACATGTAACTGACCTGCACATGTCTCTGTGTTCCTTCACGTTCCAGTTGTATTCGCCTTTATTCACCAGCTCAAAGAAGGAGTTCCTGTTCCTGCGGATGAAAACTCAGTGAGCACTGTGCAGTTCACAGAGCAGCCACACGGCAGCAGCACAGGGTCACATCTCACATCTGCCTCCGACATCAGTGTGAAGCAGGGCAACATTCACACACGTGCACTAATTATTACTACCTAAGAACACTACAAACAATACTTACACAGCTCATTTGTGCACGTCTGGGTAATATACAGAGTGCATGTTCCTAGTGAACTGATGTGGCATCGACAGATTATTTCAGTACTCACTGGAAGTAGAGCGTCAGGTCTGTGGCCAGGATGGATTGTTTCAGGAGCTGCATGAGTTCTCCATACTCATGTGACGACAGATTAGAGAAGATATTGTGACCCTAGAGACCAAGAAAAAATGACAACTGTTAAACAGAAATATTTTCATTCATTTAGGTGTCGTTAAATATGGTTCTGCCCTGCAAAGAGTCCACTCTGAAGATGTTTGAGAACATATATCTGCGCTGATGGTGTGTCCATGTATTTTTATCTTACAGATACAGGTACTTTTCAGGATGAATTTCCATATAAAGTGGGTTTGTGTATGAATACATAACCATTACTTTACATGTAACTCTGAATTCAAGCCACCCACACATGCTTACATCAGAGCGCCTGATTAAAATAAACTGATATTTAAACACACACATAAAAATGTGTGTGAAGTTTAGACAGCAAGTCCTTGTGCTGCCTTAAGAAAAGCAAAGACATTTCTTTAAAACGCACACATACACACATTTCCATTTACTCATGTTTGACATATATTTTACATATTTTTCACCTTAACTGAATTATTTCCAGCAATTCAGCATCATTTAAGCTTGTTCAAAAGGATTTCTCTCTAGTAAACGTCTGCTTTTCAGTTACTGCAATCTAACAGATTAAAGAGCAGAGCAACCGTTCCCATTTCATTAAGGACCAACTTAATTAATACTTGTCTGTCTGCTGGTCGGTGAACGCGTTCGTTCTCTGAGTAAATGATGACCGAAGCTCATTTGTATGCAAATGACAGTGACACAGATAAACACGCTGTATCTGTAGAAAGCAATTATTCACAGTCAACATCTGTCAGTTACCACCGGGTGTGATTTATTCACCCCGCTCTTTTCCCCCTTGTTATCTCATTTACTGTGGCCACAAGGATCTCTTGTATGGCATTGGTTTCAGTGTAGCGGAGTATATGAAGTGAAAGTGTAAAAGTCTTCCCAATACAAGCATTCATTTATACCTATTTTATCTCTGATTTCTATGATGTGCTCACTTCATTGTTCTTAATGGTGTTTGAAATTGATCATAAATGCTAAATTCCCTGCAATGCACTTTCTTGTAAACTGTATCGTGGTTGTAGAATGAAAATGATTGTAAACTGAGTCTTTGTATAATTAAGCTGATTTGTGCTTGTTTTATTACGTTATACTGACTTGTATTATGGCTTAAGTTAAAGAATCTTATAAACTGTCAATTTTTCGCAGGATTGTAGTTGGAGTTCAAGAATAGAAGTGATGATAGATGGATGTATGGCCTATTTTCTCAATGTTCAACCCTAACCCTAACCCTCATTGTAAACTGTTGGTACTACAGTATTTCTTGTAAATAAATACTTGTTGTATTATGGAATTGTAAACCCTTCAAGTAAACTGATTTGTATAATAGTTCTAAAAAAATATAAAGTTCTAATAAAAGTTCTAGTTAGGTTCTCATTTATTTGTAACCTAAACTGTCCCCATTGCTGTTAGAGAAGCTCACACAATAGCCAGTTTTAAGAAGCTGTTGAAAACTCATCTTTTTAAAATTGCTTTTATGGACTATCAGTAATATTCTACTATGTTGTACTATAATGAATTGATTTATACTTTTTTTTACTTTGTATTGCATTTATTGTAGTTTTTGAATTGTATTTGTCTGTAGCGCTTTGGGTTCTAGAAAATTATAAATAAAATGTATTATTATTATTATTACAAATAATTAATTGTTAACAATTTGAAACCAAAATGAAGGCCATCTTTTCTTCTCAATTGTAACTTACTTTAAGAAAACAGCTTCTAGAATGAGAAAAAAAGTGCAGGACATGACTCATTTTGTCCATGACAATTGATTGGATTGTTGTTGTTTGGTTATATATATATATATATAGAGGAGATATAGTTTGGTCAGTATAAAAGTCATAGAATTCAATGGAAAGCCCCAACAATTTACAAATGTGCCTGTGTGTGCACAGATAATCATTTATAAGTAATGAACTTTTGAGTTCACCTCGCTCTGCAGGATCATAACAGCATGGTTGAAATGATGGTGCTCTAGCGTGGCTGATGTCCCATAAAGAAGAGAGAGAGCTGATCCCGTCCTGAGGAAGACACGGATGTCATTCAGTTCATGTGCAAAGAGAAGACACCCAGCATTCAGCTTCATTAAACGCTGCACGCTTCAAAAGACGCCAGACGTGAGTCTAGTGTTGCACTAGCGGTTGAGTCTCACTTGGCCTGGAAAGCGTTGTTGGTTCCTCTGTGGTCCAGATCATGGCAGATGCAGCCCACTATCAGAGCCAGAATCTCCATCTCAGTCAGAGTCTCCTGGAAGCCGGCCGTCTGCAAATGAACACACATCAACATAAAATGTCACACCTCTGTGATAAATGTACAAAAACAGAGGTGGAGGAACACACATAATAATAATAATAACAATAATAGTATCAATGTCTGAGAAACTGCATTGAAGTTTTGTGTGTTTTTTTTAAGAGTATGCTACACTACAATCTACAAACAATAAGTGACCAGCAGCAATTAACAATTTAAGAGGAATATCGTTTTAATTGAACCAATTAATAATCAGGGGTTTTCAATATCAACTTTTACTGATAATGTGACGAGCAAATTAAAATAAAGCATTTATTTACATTCATACCAGAACAAGCGCTCTGGAATAGCCTGCATTCATTTGATTTATAAATATGGTTAAAACAGTTCATGTTGAGAAATATTACTACATTTTAAAGATCTATTTTGTACTTTTATATACAGTCAGGTCCATATATATTTGGACACAGGCACAATTTGTATTATTTAAGCTGCTGACCAAAACATATTCAAGTTCATATTTTTTCATAAGCTATGCTTAGTTTTTTTAGGATTCTGAATGGAAAGTTTAAAAGAACAGCATTTATTTGAAACAAATCTTTTATAACATTATACATGCATTTACTGTTAGTGTTGATCAATTTAATGCATCCTTGCAGAATAAAAGTATGAATTAAAAATAAATATTCTGACCCCTAAACTTATGAGTGCAAGTGTATGTGAATCAGACGATATTATTATATTTATTATCATCTACAGTTTACAGTATACAATTCTAAATGTCAAAAGATGTCATTCAGCTACTGGGTTTAGTTATGATTTATTAAAGTAATCAAACCCATTCCTCACACAGAGAGTAGGTCACTCACCGTCAGCATGGAAAACATGCACTGGCAAACGTTGAATGCATGTCTCCAGTTATGATACAGAACCATGCGATAGTTCTTCCTCACGGTCAACAGCCATCGACAAAGTGTCTAGAAGGAGAAACAAGAGATGTAGTGTTACGATACAACCAAAAGAAACTAAGGTAGTCCCTGTCTTCTAATCTCATTGGTCTAGAGTGCTGAAAAACACGGTCACAAATATATAAGAAATGACCGTCCAAATCATTCTATATTCAATATGAAGTTTCATCACATTTTACTTTTATAAATGAATACAGGCTTACGGTCAAATCTCTGCCATACTGATATTCAATACAACAGCACTCTTGCTTGTGTGATATTGCTGAGTTAAAGAAATGCAAACATGTGTGAACCTCGTAGTCTATTTTGAATTTCTGCACCATCCCCAGCTCCATAAACATCCGCAGAGCTGCAGTGACCATGGCATCCACATCCAGAGAGAAGTCATCAAACGATAGTTTATCAATGCCCAGTTCACACACCAGAGGGATGTTTGCTGCCTGAGGAAGAGAACAATAGAGAGAGAGAGAGAGAGAGAGTTTGTGTGTGTGTGTGTGTGTGTGTGCACGCGCAGAAAGGACAGAGTTTGCACTCGAGTGCTTTAAAACAGATGCTTTGTGAATGGAACGAAACCAGCGTCAGGATTTTCAGTAATTTGTGTGTTGATGCTGACTGAAGCTCAGAGTTGTGCTAATGAGACACTACAAATAGATTCACACACACACATTCACAGATCTAATGAGGGACTGCCGGCAAGAGGAGCTGCGTGTTATGCTGTGACGTCATTAACAAATTCTAATTGTAGATATTTATTAATATAATTATTCGTACCCGCTACTCAACAAGAACAGGAAGAAGAAACCAAAACATGCTGCAGTTTCCATCATCCAGCATGACACATTACACTGCAGTGGAAGCTTTTACCCAGTTATTACAGGGACAATCCACATGAAACAATGTCGTATAAGCTAAAAATGAATTTACTCACGCTCATATGTATTCCAAACACATAGTTGTATTTTTTTATTTCCATCAAACTCAAAATGAAAGATTTAGCAGAATGTCCAAGCTGCTCTCTTTCATACAACTAAAATGCACTGTTATTCACACAGCCAAGTTTCCTAAAGGACAATGAAACGGATGTTTAAAGGCATATTTGTGTTTATTTTATGGTTCCAAAGTGTATGATGATCAAATACATATAATTATTGTAAATAAATATCGATAGAACACATTTAAACAGAAATTTAAATAAATGGAGAATGTCTTTTTTTAAATAAACAGCAGGATTTTAGAAATTGAGTGCAGATATAGAAACGATCTACACACACACAGTAATATTTAGTATCCATTATATTTATTTATATGGTATTATTCATATTTTGAAATGGAGTTATTTTTATATTTTAATTTTTTTGTCATTTTAGTTTCATGTGCTATCGTCATTTTTATTAGCTTTTGTCTACTTACATTGTATTTTTTATTTCAGGTTTAGTTGCTAAATGCCAGAGCAACATTTCTAATTTTTATTTTAATTTATTATTCCTCTTATTTTATTTTAGCTTCAAATATCATTACACACACACACACACATACATATACATATATATATATATACACATAGTGTGATATTCCTGGATTTGGCTTTAAGCAATGGGTTTTCCTTCACTCTTGGAAACATGTTGGTACTTGTCAATGAAATGTTATAATAGCTCCTGGCAAAATCCAGTTAACACGTTAAAAATGAGCATTTCACTAGAAAATGAACCCATGATTAATTAGGCATTTCCTCAACAAGACTCCACAGAGTCTATATCAATAATGCACAAACACTGATGAGATATTGAATAGTTTTGCTCTGAATTATACATTCTGCATAAACGATACAGTCTGATATACTGAGGTTAATATATCATAAATTTGGTCATTTCATTATTGATATTGTACCTAACAGCAGTGAAATGTCAGACAGCGCTTTAAAATACAGTCTATTGGGTATGATTCAGTGACGCATTACTGTTTACCTTAAACTTATCCACCTCAGTCTTTGAGCAAGTGGCGTGATATGACAGCACCTATGGAAAACAAACACATAAAATCTATCTTTAAAGGTTCATATTTTATGCATTTCTATATTTTATGTTTATAATAAAGACATGACACTAGAATAACATCATAGAGATGATAGAGAGAGCCAGCAAACTGGCTGAACTAGACCAAACCCCTGATACTACAAGAACTCAACACTGCAGCTCTCTGATTGTTAATGGATGATAAAAAAAAAAAACCTTTCTGACCTTCTAAACTGAGCAGAGTGTTGTTTTTCCAAAGCTGAATTTAAAAAATGAACTTTCTAATCAGAATTTTCTAATATATCATTTGTGTCCTTATAATAGACCTCTAAATAATCAACATGATCAAAACTTTGCTTAAAAACCTGTTGTACACAATCCACTACATGTCTTCTGATTGATAGCTGAGACTCACTTACCCCCATGTTGTTCCAAACCCATAAAAGCTTCATTCTACTTCGGAAAATAATTTAAGATATTTTGGTTGAAGACCAGGAGGCTTGTTACTGTCCCATAGACTGCCAATTAAATTACACTGTCAAGGTCCAGAAAAGTATGAAAAGCATCATCAGGATAGTCCATCTGCCATCAGTGGTTCAACCGTAACGTTATGAAGCACCGAAAAACTTTTATAAGTGAATAAAACAAAAATAACAACTTTATTCAACAATTCCACTCCTCTGTGTCTGCACCATTTTTGAGAATATGAGCTGAACGCAGCCTGCTTACGCTCTTCTGTGTCAGCCGCAACACAAGGATATGTTTTCTACGTACTGTACATTTTGAAAGAAAACAGCGCATCTGTGCAGCACGACTGACTGCTGTAAGTGTACAGCTCATATTCTCCAAAATGGGGCTACACTGATGTTGAGAGACACAGAGGAGACTGTTGACAAAGGAATTGTTGAATAAAGTCGTCATTTTTGTTTTATTCACATACAAAAAGTATTCTGGTTACAGTTGAACCACTGATGGCAGATGGACTATTCTGACGATGCTTTTCACACTTTTCTGGACCTTGACAGTGTATTTTACTTGGCAGTCTATGGTACAGTGTCAAGCCTCCTGGTTTTCATCCAAAATATCTTAAATTGAAGAAGAAAAACGAAGCTTTTACGGGTTTGGATCGACATGGGACATAAGTGATTACTGCCAAAATTTGCTTTTTGAGGTGGAGTAACCCTTTTAAACGACGTGCTAACAATGAATAGTTGTACTAATGTTAAAGATGAAAAAATACAATATTTATACATTTTACAAATAAATATTGTTAAAAAAATTATGACTGGTAGTTAATGCTAGTTAATGCAACTACCAGTGTTAACTTAAATGTAAAGGGTTTCCATTTAACTTAAGCCAGTCAGCCACGGCTTTGTGAGAAAACAACAACAACAACAAGAACAACAACCCTACAGAGCAGCTTTGACTGTAGAGAGTGTTTTGACTGTAAACACACCATCATCTGTGTTCCCAGACGATTTTTGTTTGATGAAAGTGAATTGATTGAATGCTTTGAAGGTGAGGATTTATTCCTCTGTGTCTCACTGTTAGATTAAAGGGGTCATATTCTGCTCTTTTATAGCTTTTTAAGTCCGCTTATAATGTCAGTAAGGTTTTCTTGCACCAACACAGTAATAATTTGGTTTGAATTGATCATTTTCCACCCACTGACTGAATTAAACAGGCTGTTTTTTGGTGTGACAACTTAGTTTCAGTAAATCTTGTGGATGAACTGGAAGATTTGTGTAGCTAACATTATTGTTTGTCTACTTAGTATATTAAACTTGTATATCAAAACCACAAGGAATATTACATTTATGGTGATAGGATCCCTTTAATAGATAGATGTAATAGAGAGATGGCTGATGGGTGAAATGGTTGAGTGTCAAACCCACTCTGAGTAGTGAGTGAATACAGCTCTTGCGGCTCTGCCTCTAACAGGAAGTAGGTCAATATATTCCACCAGTCATAAGTTTCTAATCTAACAACCCACCAATTATAAAATCTCCAACTAATTTACCACCACTTTAGAAACATCATAGCAATCATGGTCTGTAAGTGTGTGTGTGTGTGTGTGTGTGTTCAGAGAGACATACATCCAAAGCGACGGACTGTTTGGCCCAGGACTTCTTCACTTGGTCATACATAATGGTGTTATTGATTCCCAATCCACAGAATATCACAAATGCCTAAAAAGAGAGAAAGAGACCACGGAGTCACACATACAGCAAGCCCTCAAAAACCAATTTAAACTTCTGAAAGGGGTTTTTAAATCTTCGTTTCAGAGATCTGAGAGTGATTTGCAAGAATTTTGTTTTTAAAGACACTTAAAACGAAAATGCTAAAAAAATGGGGGAAAACACACAACAGAACCACCAAAAATGTAACTAAGGGTGTGTTCACACTTGTCATGTTTGGTTAAATTAAAACAAACTCATGGTGCGATTGCTCTTAATCCGGTTCATTTGAATAATTGTGATTGCTGCCATTCGAACCCTGGTGCGCACCAAACAAGAGGAACTCTGGTGCGGTTCAAATTCTTACACAACATACATTCATACATTTCATACACCAATCAGTCTGCACAGTGCTAAACACACATATTGTTTGGGGTATTCAGTAAGTTTGGTCAATATATGTTAGGGGTGTAACGGTACGTGTATTCGTACTGGACCGTTTCGGTACAGGGCTTTCGGTACGGTGCACGTGTGTACCGAATGCAATATTTTATATGCGGAACGTAGGTTTATTGTCGTCTTTCCAAACAAACATATTAGGTGATGGAAGTCTCCGCGTTCAGCGCAAATCCCATCCTGCAGCTGAAGGCCGGCGACACACTGGATGCGTGGCGCAAGCGTGTCTGTTTTTAATTCGGCTCCCATGTTAACAGGTTAGAGCTTGCAGTCTGCCTGCGTGAGACGCGTGTCTCAGGCGCGTTGGAAGTGTTTCCAGGCAAAATAGAATAAGAAAATATGTTTATATGTCATTTTGTGCACAAATACATATAAAATCATGACACTTTGATGTTTGAAAGTCTATAGGTTGACATATATTCAGATATAAAATGTAATTAAAAAAATAAATTAATAATTATCGATTTTCAAATATTGCACCTGTCAAACATAGTCTATTTTGCCACTGTCTATTTTGTGTGTCACTGGCCTAATGTTTTCAAAAGACATCACGCGAGTGTGAACATCACTACAACTAGGAAAAAAATGACTAATTCAAATGCAGCTCCTGTCGGCATTTAAACAGACCTTTGCTCTTAATTCTGATCGGTCCAGCGCTATAACGAAATCTGAGCAGGTCTAAAAACTGAAACTGTTGATGCTGCAGTTTACATTTTTGAAAAGTTATATGTATATTTTTTAAATATGAGCAGGCCTACAAGCTGGGGTTGGTAATGCTGCACTGTAATCATAGTTATTTATTTATTTTTTCATTATATTTTATTATATCATATTGGTTTGAGACTGAGAGTATTTAATTTAGTGGAGAACTTTGCAGCAGTATTTTATTTCTTATTCTTTTTTATTTTATATATATTTTATTAAAAAGTATTTTAAAAAAGTTTATAGTATTAAACAACTGCAGTTTAATGTTTGAATTTCTTTCCATTACTGTACCAAAAATGAACCGAAACATGACTTTAAAACTGAGGTACGTACCGAACCGTGATTTTTGCGTACCGTTACACCCCTAATATAGTCATTAAACCCGACCAATCAGGTTGTGAGCATATGACTATGCCTTTAGGTTCAGTATCTTTAGGACAGGCACTGATGTTGGATCAGAAGACCTGGCTCACAATCTCCATTCCAGTTCATTTGAGAGGTGTTTGATGGGGTTGAGGTCAGTGCTCTGTGTGGGACAGTCAAGTTTTTCCACACCAATCTCATGACTTTATGGACATGGTTTTGTGCACTCAGTCATGCTGGAATAGAAAAGGGTCTTTTCGAAACTGTTCCCACAAAGTTGAAAGCATAGTATGCTTCAAACATTAAAGGGATAGTTCACCCAAAATTTAAAATTCTCTCATGACTAACTCACCCTTGTGTCAATCCAAACCCGTAAGACCTCCGTTCATCTTCAGAACATAAATTAAGATATGTTTGATGGAATCTGAGAGCGATAATATTCTTACATCCCTAATAATAATCATTATTAATATTATATTACAATATTATTCTATATAAGATAATATTGAGTAAAATGAGATTCACACGCATACTTTCTAGGCCAAGCTTTATGGTTCCACTTCTACGGTCATTTGGAGAATAGAGTAGCCGATAATTCTCTCAAATCACTCAGAGACCCTTGCAAAGAACTAATTGTGAAGATAGCATGTGTGGGTGTATGCATATTTATGGACCTCTTTAAAGTGAATGTTTTGGTCTGCAGTACAATTCGCTTAAATCATGTTTGATGGTAGCAAAGCAATTATTAAGAGATCTCACAGATACCATACCTCAAACAGCCTCTGATCTGCATCATCAAATGGTTTTCCATCTAATCTGTTCAAGACCTGAGCCACACCTGCGACACACACACACACACACACACACACACACACACAAGACAGTGAGATTGCATGCTGTGTTTCATGACCCAAATCAGGTCCTTTCAAGCGCAGCAATGCATTGCAGCCATTGATAAAGGATTCAGGAGTGAAGAATCTCTACCTCGCCCCACCCCCAACCTCTCTATCTCTCCCTACATGGCTAATTAAACAGTGTGCTGTGTTTTAGTATGCAATTAGAATGATTGTTCCTTTAAGTGCAAACCCTCCCCAAGTTCACACCCCTAACACCCCCCCCCCCCCCCCCCATCTTCACCATCTCATTACAGTCAAACAGAACTGTGGTGCTTGCTTTGGACAGCTTGTACATGCATATATATGGCTCTACCATTGCTTATAATTACAACACATTTTATCATTTGAAGATGACTGTTCACCTGAAAACCAACTGATATGTGTCTGACTGAGGGGAATTTTTTTTTTCAAGTAATACTAAACCGGATGTGGTGTTATCATTTCAGTATATAGTTACACAGCTCACTGCATCTGCATATTATATATAGAACACCCCCAGCTATTTTAAAAACAGCATGTGAAATAGTAGCATTAGGCAATTATAAATGCTCTAAACCAGTAGTCCTCAACCCGCGGGCCGCATGAGGCCCGTCACAAATTCAGATGCGGCCCACCATATGCTGAAAAAAAAAATACAAAAAAAATACAAAAATAAAAAAACTTCAGTTTTAAAATTATTTTTTTTAATGTTAATTAAAACATTTTTGCTACTAATGAAATATAAGCTATATCCTAATGTTTTTATGTGAAATTATTTTGTTTTTCATATATTATTTTCAGACATGAGACCTACATTACATTTAACAAACACATATAAGAGGGCACTTTGACATAATTCAGTTCAAATAATCATCAACAGCCATAAGTTAAGGTAAAATTGAGCATCATAATGGACAAATTTGTTTTTAAGGGAGAAAAAAAAAAGAAATGTGAACTTTGAACACGTACAAACAAAAAAAGTCACAGGATCAGTGAAGGAGAGATTTTCGGTTTGCCCCGCAGCTCACTTTAAGAAGTTCAGGCAAATAGAAACCCCATATTCTACGTAACAATCTTGAAGAAATGTGGAAAAACATCGCTGGAGAGAACCTCATATTATTAAATTCGAAAGTGCTTTCCATATTTGGATCAACATAGGCTACATTTGTGAACGCACATTTTCTGCAATGTCGCGCGTCAGGTCATGCTCCCGTACACGTCTTAAAGACTGCATCTTAAAGCCTCTGTTAAACTTTCCTCGTCCGCGAGTCCGCTATGGACCGCTAGGTTGGCGTGACATAAAAATCGTCATGGGAGAGTGTGTCTGGAGGCTCTAAGAGGACGAACGCATGTCTCCCATTTTTAACCTGTTAAATGTCTCCCCGTCCCGTATACGGGACGCCTACGTTGACTATACTATATTACAATCAAATCTAATCTAATCTTGACAAACTATATATCGTTGGAAAGGTCTAAGACTCCCAAATATATATTTTACCAATATTTTTTGTTAAAAATTATGTAGGAAAAGTAATAGATTAATTTATGACAAGAGTGCACCCTCAGAAATCTACATTACAAAAGGAGCTTTGACCTTTGTTTAAAAAAAAAGACTTCCTCGTTGCCTTTTTCTCTATCACATTTTAGAAATCATCAGAAGTTATATATCACTTGAAAACATAAAATCTCAAAATTCATCCTTTAAAACCCATTTTAAAATCAGACATTGCATTACCATGTAAATGGTACATCAAAATCATGTTACAAAATGTTTTCAGTCAAGAATAATAAAAATTTAGGTTTGCATCATGCACATTCATGTCTATCTTCAATAACGTGAGTGACAGTTAACAGGTTAATGACCGCGCAGACAAGTGTGCGTGGTCAGTAGGCTTCAAAAGCACAATTGCACATGTGCAGGCAGTGTGAAGAAGCTTATTGCTACTCATACCTGTGCAATCCGTCAATAAAAGAATATAAAGACAGTCATATGTGCAATAATTCTGGGCAATTGTTTGTTCACATGTTTGTTGCAGAGCAGATCATCAGCATGCACTTTCGGAAGTATAAATTGAAGAAGTCTGCGTCCGCGCTGGCCGTGTCCGTGTCCGGATTGCTCATGCGGAGAGTATGACATGCTTTACACTCCCAACTTTGTGCTTTTACTCCTTTCGAGCTGAATCTCACAAAATTTTTCAGCTCCCGACAGCATCAGGTGTTTTATTTATGGGGAGTAGAATTATTTATTTATTTCAATGAATGTAATAGATTAGATATCATAATATTTAGACAATAATATTATAAATCAGGTTGGTTTGTATTGGTGACATAATATGTAAATTATATGCGTGCAGCCGCGTTGTTTTTAACTGTAGTACCCGTTCTTTTACTAAACTAAATAATTTTTATTACCATAAAAAATCAAAACGACAGTGGGGGTCGGTGCCGCAATGGACAAGTGACGTAACCGGTGTTGTGGCTTAACACCATCAAATATATACTATTAAAAAAAAATCTTTATTCATTAATTTTATATAATGTTTATAATGTTTTATACAATGTGTAAAGGATGAAATCTTACAAAGCAGCAGGTTGATATCACTTCTCATCATTTATTATTTTATTATACATTACTTCATGTACACTTTGGTTGTGTAGTGCACATGTTTATTGTAGGCATCTAGGCAATGTAATCCATACAAACATTTGTAGCATATACTGCATACTACAAAAATAGTACTATGCTGAATACAATTTCAAACATACCCAAGGACTTAAAATAGCAACAGTATTTATATGGATATACAATCTTTAATTTATGGATTGTGTGGTTTCTGCATTAAATCTTTACTCTCCTCATAGTGCTGAAATGTTTACACTGGCTTTACACATCATTTGAAAGAAAAGAAGCCTCGTTCTGAAACTATGGCAGTGAAGAAAAAAAGAGTGCGAGAAGGGGAGAGAGAAATCTTTTGAATGAAGACATCCTTGACTTCTGCTTCTACTGACTGTTTGTGCATATAATGACTTTCTGTCCCTGAAAGAGTCCTCCCACACACACATACACACATCCACCCACACACAGTGCACTTGTGCAGAAGCACACACACACACACACACACACATGCTGATGTGACACAGATATACATTTAAACAGACATTATCCTATAAAAACATGTTTGTCTTCCATTCTCTCACACACATCACTTAACTCTAGCACACAACACAATACGACACAGCAGAGCAGGGAACATCAGTACATACTATCTGTAGTGAACCAACAGCACTCTGGATAACTTACCTATGATTTGGTGGTTACTGTTCCAGATAGGGACACATAGGACAGATCTAATATGGAAGCCAGAGAACTGATCGGCCTGAAGACATTACAAACAAACACTTGTCACCATATCAAAATCCAAATGATCTGACTTGTAGAAGTGAGCAAAAATGTGAAATCATCTGAAGACACAGTGTTATATAATCTTGTGCTGCTGGCATTTTAAAGATGCACAAGAGCCGACAGAGGTCCAAGGTTTTAAGCAGAGCAGAAGTCTCTCTCATCTTTAATCATGCTCTCTAAAGGAAGATTCTGGGTTAAATAATAAAAAAAAAAAAACTCTTTCTGTAGCATCTGCTGTCCATTACCACAGAATACAATTTCAACTAGTCCCTCAATTATAAAGTTAAATGGTATATTACTGCAACAATATATTATATTACGTTAAAATTCTGGGTAAGACTGTTATGATGTTAATTAGAGTGCATTAAAGTGTAAGCCTCTAAAGGTGCAGTAAGTGAAAATCAACACCCAAACAATCAATTTTATTCATATTTGCTAACTGTCTGGTTTTATTCATTTATATATTTATTTATTTATTTGTGCTCTTTCCTTCAGTTCATGGTTTTAGCAAGATCATGAGTTAGATTACCAACAAAATTCACATGCATGAACTTATAAAACTGTTTGCCTATGTATGTACTGTACTAACTGATCTATCTAATTGTATTCATTTATTTATTGCTGTTTAGGGATCTTACTTCAGCATCGAAGCGTGGGTCTTGGTAGGCATCGCTGATATTCACAGGAAGCCCAGTGGAGGCGACCAGCTCTGCAATGCTGTTATTAATCAGCCAGTCAGAATAGGATGATTTTTCCATGCTGTCCTTGAAACTGTGAATAAGACAAAGAGTAAGTGACACATGCTGCTATGTACAAACCCAAAACAATATTTAATATTACTATTGCTCATACTTTGGCTTAGAGATGACATCTAAAATCTAACCCCACAGTATTAAACTTGTGTGCAGCTTGTCTTGCACCATTTGTGCTTTGGACATGAAACGATATTGATAACTGTCTGATTTACTGAGAAAGCATAGCGTTACCTTGTGAAAATAAGTACACTTCAGCAATCTTTTAAAATAAGTAAGCACTGTGAAAATAATATACTTTACAAAAACATACTTTGTAAACTGAAGGTAATGGCTTTGGACGGTTAAATGCATATTAACTACACTTAAACAAATGTGTTTCATAGTTTATATACATATCAAATGCATTTATCTAGACTTTAGAGTGTTAATTAGGAATTAAGTACATCTTCATATATAATTTCATAATTCTATTAATTTTGAAATATGGTTACATTGTACAGTCATATTTACTGACAGACATTTTTGGTTTTAATGTCATTTCTATTGTACTTTTATTTAAATGTGTGTAATTATGCATTTGTATGTGATGAAGTTTCAATTTAGTAAAATACACTTAAAATGTAATTCAGAATAACACATTAAAGTCAACGATACTTTACATTTGCTTTTGTATGTTAGTCAACACATCAAATCAAGTTTTTTTAAAGAATAATAAAAGGTGATTAAAACATCATTTAAAACTCTGAAGTAAACTGAAAATTTGATATCATTACAAAGAGAACTGTCTAAAGAAATATAGTCATGAAAGTGTCTCTAAGTTTTCATTCATTTTTATTATTAACTATTCTAAGTAATTAAGTAGTAGTTTAAAAAATATTTTTACGAAATGAAATACACTACAATCACACATTCAATACAATAAAGTAAAAAAAAAATTTCACAAGGGGTTTAGCTCCATTTAACAAATTTTACCATGCTTTGTATCCATTCAATTAACCAGATTTCTCCTAAAAATCAGTGAAAATGTCTGCAGATCTCATTTGGGCTTCAATGTTATCACCTGCTGCTAGTACTGTGTGTGTTTTCTTCAATTATGTGACAGATCCAATTCTAAATTACAATGTGTAAAGAGACCTGCGGAGACAAGCAGGTGAAATTAAATGCAAGTTCAGAACCAAGCGATCGAACAAAGTGTGAAAAGCGCTCAGCCGCTTCAGCCTGAAAGAGCTGACGGATGCTGAGGTCCACATGCTGCTGTTCACACTCTCATTCCCTCTCCAGTCATTTACAGCTAACGAACTTTCCTCTGCATTTTAATAAGGCTCAATGGAGCCAGCAAAAGCAATGAGAAGTTAACGCTCCGACTCTCATAAACGCCCACGTGCAGCTGGAGAACCAGTCCTGATGTAGCCTCTCTCTCTTTAATCTCTCTCACGTGGTACATTTCAGGCTCTTGTGCTCTGGGCTGAGAGAGTCTGATCAAACATCTTCTCTCATACTCTCTATCACACCCCGAAGATCACACTTGATTAACGGCGCTGCGAGCTGCTGTCGGAGGAAATGTCGGAGTCGGAGGGATGAATGGGAGCGTGTGAATGCGTTGTGCGGGAATGCAGATGAGCACGCGAGATGTGTGTTGTTGTGAGTTGCATCTGTGTGCGTATGAGTGAGCAGCAGAGATGCGTCTCTCTCCCGTTTGGCCCCGAGCTGTTTCAGAGTGCAGCAGAGGACAAATCATCCTTACATAATGGCTCTGGCTGTACCTTTAGAGAACCAAACACAGAGGATGAAATCACTAAATAACACACATAAGTTTGAAAAAATCCCCTGCAATATATTACTGAAGCTGTATAATGTCAAAGCTTTGAAGCAGTGTAACAATTTTTTTGTCTGTATTTGATTACCTTGTGTTTCTAAACAATATTTTACGAGTTTGTGTTTGTATAATCCTGTAGTGCAGTGGTTTTCAACCTGTGGGCCGCTATTTTCTGTCCATTCTAGGGCTGTGTGATTAATCAAAATTTTAATAAAATCACGATTTGAGCGTGCGCAATTTCAAAATCACTTTATAGCATGATTTTCCGCGGCCCTGACCTCCCGCAGTATGCTATCCGATCCATTCAGTATGCAACGTGCCTAGCGCGAGAACAGGAAAGACTGGGCATATGCATACGTAACTCCAGGTTCACACATGCACCTTTTTTCCAAGCCCATGTAAATGGATCGGAGCGTTCACACTGCACACGTGCGAAAATAATTAATATCTAGCACATGAGCATAGAGAGAGTAATGAGTGCACAGGACGCAGTTTAAGTGAGAGTAGACACGTTTTAAGTGCGCACACTCTCTCCGGGCAAGAGCAGCGTGTATCTGAGCAAGCACGTCTGGTTTTGTGAGAGCGCAAAGGAAATCTGCATGCGAACAGAGAGATTCATGCTCACGCATTATTTTAATGTGCTTTCACATAACAATAACGCGCTCTCGCTGCTGTTTCTGCACCACATACACATACTGTATACACACTGCAAACAGAGTACATGTGAACCTGTATAATGTATAGCAAATCTATTTCAACACTTGATGCACTGCTACGTACTATTAGCTCTATGACCAATGCATGGCAAAAAGAAAAAGAAAGTCCCTGGGCACGGGATTTATTTATTCATTTATATTTTTTGCCATTAGTCTATATAATTTGTTACACCTTTACTATAGCGATTATTTTGACTTATGTCTGTTCAAGAGACATTACAACTTTTTGACAAAGCTCTAATTAGTTTTCTTTTGGAAATATATTTCAAATTCATCCTGCATGCATTTAAAACTAAAGCATATATGTGTGTGTCAAAATCGTGATTAAAATCGAAATCGCAAAAAAGTTAAATTTTTTTGTTTGTTTGTTTGTTTTGTTCGTATTGCACAGCCCTAGTTCATTCAATAAATACAGTTAACAATCTAGCTTCTGAGTACTAAGTTATTAACCCAACAATAGCGGGGCAAGTAAAAAATTTTGCAGTTGGACGCACAAACATATGTGTTTGGTTGTTTGGGCCGCGAGTTGAAAAATGTTGGGAACCACTGCTTTAGTGATAATTGAGTGATGTTGTCTACTATAGAAAACTAGAATTTTTGAAGTAAATAAACCTGTGAAAAGTAGACTTTATAGCATACATTTTTCAGACACCAGGCCCTATTTTAACGATCTAAGCGCATGGTCTAAAGCAGGGGTTTTCAAACTGTGGGTCACAGAATGGAACAAGGTGGGTAGCACAAAGTCACTTGGCTGCAGCTAAATTTGCGCTTCAATGACACACACACACTCACACAGTTTAGTCTAGGGCTGCGCAAATGTGACGAGTGGGGCGGGGTCGAGAGCTGTGGGAATGGAGCGAGGCCGGTGGAGTGATTGGAAATGAGTGACACCTGCGACACTCACCGGTCTCGAGTCCCACGGAGGAGATTGGAAAGATACAAAAGACGAGCGACGACAGTGAAGGACGAGAGTGGACCAGGCCTGGGCTTTATTTGGTGTTTGGTTTTTGTTTGTGTGCGGCAGTCGTCCGTGAGGGGCTGTCTCACTGTTTTGGGTTTATTTTGTCACAACGATATAGCCTACCAACATTAATTACAAACTGCAATATCCTTAGTGTGATTTCTGAATTGCAATTAAGGCGTGTGTTGTGTGTTTTGAAGGACGGGCACGCACAAGTTTCTAATAACAGTCAGGGTCTCAGAGCAATGTCATTAAAAGGTGCAATCGGTTCTTCTACTTGCTCACTTCAATACACTATATTCTACATGAGATTGCATACACCAGAAAATTCAAATGTTACGAAAACGGTTTCAGGTAGGTCATGTTCATTCATTTCTATTGTCCCTTTGAACACTGCACTTTTTTCATTCAGGAAACTGTTTGTAAAAAGCATTTCACATGTACAGGGTGAGCAAGGCACAAACAAAGGGTTAACACTATAAGATTTAAACATTTCCACATAACAAAATGTACAAAATTTCACAATATTTCCTTGACGTTTCATCTCTGTTGAGAGAAAAATTTGCCAAAGTTCAGAAATCTTTTTTGAAGATATTGCTGAACATTTATTTAACCATTTTTAAAACTAAATTTTAGCTTGAACTAAATGTCATCCAGTTTTTTTGTTATTTTTTATTTAAAACAAGACACATTATTTTTTTTTTTACCTATTTCACAATTATTTTAATCTCCAAACTGTTTTAGATAGTTCTGCTTTGGTTCTTATAATTTTAATTTAAATTTATGCATTTAGCAGACACTTTTATCTAAAGCGACTTACAGTGCATTCAGGCTATACATTTTTACCTATCACGTGTTCCCGGGGATTTGAACCCCCAACCTTGCGCTTGACAGCGCAGTGCTTTACCAATTGAGATAAAAAAAGTGTTGGATTGTGCAACGTTCTCGCCGACACACACGGAAGGATCATTAATGCTTTTTCTGCAACAAAACACAGCAGCGCAGATTACAGTTCACTGGAGTGAACCTGTTTTTCATTTTTATGGACACTACATATTTGTATGATAGGGCCCACTGTGTTAATTGTAATGAAATGAAAACATACTATAATCTATGGAACGAGAATGTGACCAATAGGAAAACTTCATACAGATGTTCATAAGTCACGCAGCCTGTTAGGAACTATAAACACTGTTAAAGTGTGCAAATTAACCCGTGCTGTCTCTAGCACACTTCTTTTACACAAGGGTGTGAATGCTTGCCTGTGAAAGCTGATTTTGGTTCAGGTGAAGCAGCACAGTTTACATACGAGTGCTACAGAGACGGGACAGCACAGAGCAAATCATAGATGCATGTTGGCGCAGACCGCAAATCATATCTGGCCCATTTTAATCTTACACAGAATAGTCTACTTTACAGAGCAATGAAGGAGGTCAAATATCTCTAATGGTTAGACAGCCATGGCATTTTAAACAGCACTAACGAAGAAAAGAGAGGACAACACTGTGCCATCATGCATAAAACACTAAGGATGTGTTCCAGAAAGCAGGTTATGCAAGCTGATAACCTTAACATCAGTAAACAACATGTCGAACCTATAGATAAAAATCTGTAAACATCATATGATTCCATAGCTCTATATAAAATGTTCTTCCAAGCTGAATAATTCCAGATGAAACCAGTTTTTTTGACAAGAAAAAAAGCTTTGAACTTAACACTGGCAATTTATCAGCCAATGGCTAACAACAGACATTATTATGTCACCTAGTGCAAAATGACTTGGGCATGTGCATGTGATTTACTCACAGTAGAGAGCTGATTTTGAAAATTATTTGTGGTTTTAATATCCCAGAGCACTTTAGTAAAGTGACTGCATGTAATGTTTTGTTGCTCAGATGGTGAGGGTGGGCTGAGCGATGCATGCGTTCAGATGGTGATGGTGTGTGATCTCCCCAGACAGACCTCTGCTGGAACATTAGACAGGTGCAGAGAATGAGATGATATGTGTGACTGAACACACATTGTAGTGTGAAAGCTCCCATATGGCAACTGAGATCTCCAAACCTGTGTGCTTCATCGTCACTGGCGACACAAAACAGTCATGAACAACAGACCTATCTTGCACAAAGGAACATGTTTGCTCTTAATCCTGGGTTCCTCAATGGCTGTGTGCTTGCAGATCTGTTGTGGTGTGTGCTGTTTTAAGAGCTGAGCTCAGGGCTTTGAGACTCCACTAGTGCTGAATACTGGACTTATTGGAGGGCTGAGTGTGGGCTGCAGATAACAGATATCACACAATAACCCTGACCTACTGCACACCCTACAGCACTGCTGCAATATACTCCACACACACAAACTACAACATCATAACCCTGAGCTACTGCACACGTGACCCTACAGCACTGACCTTAAATCACAACCCCTCAAAACACTGTATGCATAAACTACAACACCAACACATTGTACACAAGTGTATTAGCATTTTTTGAAAATCTACAAAGCACTGCACTGAACACATTTACACACATATTAAGAGTTGTGTCTCACACTTATTCCCAACATTTTATTATGTGAGCCTTATGCTACACCTCAAATTAAAAGAGAATATATAGTAATTTTAATATTAATTAGTCATTGCCTAAACTCATTCTCTCAAATGGCTTGGGTATGCATAGGATTTGCAGCTTATACTTTATGGACCAACTAACACTGTAAACAAATTAACTCATAATGCACCACAAGCACAAACATCACAGATACATCCCTAGTTAAAAAGCAAACTTTTATTTTGACATTTTTAGAAAATGCACTTTTTAAACGTGTACTTAAGTGTAACATTAAATGTTATGTCAGGAAAGAGTTCTACCTTTAAGTAGACTAACAGTAAGTGGCATTGTAATTTATTAAAATAACATTATGTATACTTTTATGATTTAAAGTACAATACAAATGCACATTCAGTACTATTAAGTGCACTTAATTTTCAAAATTTACATTCCACCTACACTGGAAATCCAGTGTAAACACTGATTGCAACACAATTATACTATATACACAAATAGTCTTCTTCAACCAACTATACACAAGTTACCGCCTACAACTCCAAAACACTACTATAAAATCCAACACACAGTAGTTCACAAAATCCAGAAAAAAAATTGCCATCTTACACAGAACATTAAAATACACTGTAACCTCTAATGAGCTAATTACTGCTTTATAAATATCTGTAGGTTGCATAATATGGAGATGCACTTAGTGCTGTGGATGTGACACCTTTAAAAATGCTTAAACACAGAGAATCACAAACACACACAGACACACACACACGCCACAAGCAAACACTCCTGCTGGCACTGAGACTGACATCTCTCGCTCTCAAGCTGTGTGTGTGTGTGTGTGTATTAGAGGTCGTGGCAGAGAAACAGTTGTCACTGTGGGGGCAGAACATCAGCACACTCCTCCTGCTGCAGTTAACAGCAAACAAACACCGCCACTCTGAAATGGCCTCATTAGCACTAGCAACTCTGCCGGGTCTCAACTCCTCTCTGAGGTAATATAAAGTAAAGGTATGTTTGTGTGAAAGAGTGTGTTAATGCCTAGACTTTTTTCACAAGTGTGTGTGTGTGTTTAACCTGCCGTTAGTCGCACCTGTTCTCCATGTCGGCGCTGCACTTGGGTGACAGAAGCTCAAAGGACTTGGTGAACTTCACCACCTGTGGGAGACATTAAAGCGAGCAGGATTAGAGCAATGCATCAGGCAGGGGACGGGGAGGGAGAGGATCAGAGCGCACCGGAGATTCAATGTCCTCCAGCAGCTGGACGGAGCAGCGTTCACACTTCAGCAGCGTCTGAGCTCGATGCATGATCTTCCTCACAATCTTCTCCAAATCGGTCTGCTCCTCAAACAAATCGTTCACAACCTCCAGAAGAGCCTACATACAGACACAACCAGACAAAGGCCGGAAACACACTTAATAAAAGTATATGAATGCAACTAATGCAATCAATGCGTTAATGCATTCATTTATTGCATTCAAAAATAACGCATTGCATCTGTATCTTTGTTTCTGCAAGGGCCCTAAAGCAGGAATTAGAAGTTTATTTTCTAATGAACTGCATGTTCAATCAGACAATTCATAAAATCTAACCCTACTGTCATTTCAAACCCATTTTATTTTCTTTATTAAATATATATATTAATATTAGTTAATACATTAAATATAGTTAACAACAACCTTATTGTTAAGTGTTACCTTTTAATTAAACTGGAATTAAACTGCAATTAAGTGTCTGAAAACATGTATTTTAAATATATTATTTATATTATATATAATAAATATATTCTTTCCATAATAATTGCTCTTTTTGAAAGTATAATGCAAGTGTAAAAGGGTCTCAGCAAACTATGCCAGATAGTAGTAATCTGAAGCAAACTACAAAAGCTAGTACTCAGAGCTGCCATGCAATATGAGGAAGCGCAGTGTGTAAGATGATTTCAGCCTTAATTTCCTGAATGTCTTTGCGCTGTATTGTCTGATTATCATAATTCCTTTAGTGAACTGGCTGATAAAACATCAAATATGTGCAAATTACCAACTCTATCAGCAGGCACCATTCATTCTTAGTAAACTCCCTCTACAATGAATTATGTTAATGGCTTGAAGGCAACAGTGGCTCTTCAAGTTCACTAAAGCAAGTATCATTAAAATCACTCGCAGCAATCAGTGCGTACACTGAATGATCTCTTGAGGTCCCTCACTTTCTGCTTTCATCTTTTTCATTCTCTCTCTCTTTACTTCATTCTTGGCATTATGTTCTTGATCGATATTTAAAATGTGTTGATGATGCTGTAAAGACGCCACAACTCAGATTTATGGTTCCCCAGTCACACACACACACACACACACACATTTCTTCTTGATTCGAAACCTCTCGATGCAGGAACAGAGTGTGTAGGAAGCAAAAGATCAATAGAAAGATACACATATACTATGTAATAAACAACAACATGACATTTATAGCACGCACACACACACACACACACACACAGCACAGTCTTGTTACAGAAGGAGGGGTGCAGAGATAAAATTGGGTTTTAATGAAGTGCTGTAGTAAGTGTCTTCTTACCCTGCTCCTGTCGTACTCTTTCCTGGAGGCAGCGAAGAGCTGGGCGTTTGAGATGGCGATGCCACAGAACGGCAGGTACATCTGCAACACCTGCACAGACACAACAGTGTTTAGACGTGCAGAGTCAATGCCAGTCTAAGGAGTCTTGATAAACACCAGACAAAGTCTATCCAAAAAGTGGTTTTAGTACTGTACCAGTGGTTACAGCTAAATTGCATTACTAACCATAAACCTAATCCTCAAGAGCAAATTTGGAATTAACATACTTTGAATTATTTAAATTGATATGCAAGTTAATTCTGGTAGTTTTAATGCATTTTAATAAATCTAATTATAAAATCTACTGATTAAAAAATTTATCAAATGAACTGCATTATATGCCCATTCTCATTAATCAGCATTATATTTATATGACAAAATAAAAACTACTGGAATTTGCAGAGAAAAGGCTACAAATGAAGATAATTCAAAGTCAACAAACACACTGAAAGAAGAGAAATGACTGCTTCGTTTATTTAAAGTAAATTTTTATATTGGTCTGAACCTCTGTTCAAATATTAAAAAAACATACACTGATTGCAGAAGTAACTGTGGTTTTTATTTTATTTATTTAATAGTTCATAGCAGAAATTAGGCATATTTAAAAAAAGACACCAAAATAAATACATTATTATATTATATATTTAATTAATTGTTTTTATTTACTGTATAGTAAGTAAACCAAATGAACCAATGACTAACAAAATGCTAATTTTAGCTTAAGTGAAAACTCTACTTTCATATTAAAGCTTATATTGACCTACATTAGCTAACATTTTGGCTCATGTCAATAGAAAATATATTAAGCATGGAATTTCTGATAAATATAATAATATATTTATAATATATTTTTACTTTTTATGACTGTTTTTGTCTTTGGGAAAATAGCTTTTTTTATTTATTAATATACATTTTTATAATGTTAAATATCATTTATGTATTTTTTTATAAGTTAGTCCAAATAATAGTTTTCAGTGCATTATTATTTGGAAGAAAATATATACTTCTTTTTCAGGTTACTCAACACACTATGCCCATTTGCCATTGATCAATCCTGAATCCAACTTACATGTCTAAAATATACACACACATATATATATACATCGAAACGGTCCGGTACGAATACACGTACCGTTACACCCCTAATATATATTTCTGCTGCGTGTCAGTTGTGTGACGGCTGCTTTTTCTTTACACACCAGAATCGTGCCTGACGCGGCGCTGCTGCTACTGTAGGTGACATAGAGGGAGTGCGCCGACAGACCAGGATCTTGCCTCCACGACAACAATATCTTTAATTCATGTTGAGCATAAATACAAAGCCTACTGATAAAGGATATCGTCAACAGTATTGAAGGCAAAATATACTATGTTTGACAGGTGCAATATGCCAGTGTGTCACCGGCCTAAGGTTTTCAAAAGGCATCACGCAAGTGTGAACATCACTACAACTAGGAAAAAATGATTGTAATTCAAACACAGCTCCCGACGGCATTTAAACAAACCTTTGCTCTTAATTTCGAAAAAACTGAAACGGTTGATGCTGCATTTTACAATTCGGCAAAGTTATATATATATATATATATTTTAAATATGAGCAGGCCTACAAGCTGGGGTTGGTAATGCTGCACTGTAATCATAGTTATTTATTTATATTTTTCATTATATTTTATTATATGATATTGGTTTGAGACTGAGAGTATTTCATTTAGTGGAGAACTTTGAAGCAGTATTTTATTTCTTATTCTTTTTTTATTCTATATATATTTTATTAAAATGTATTTTTAAAAAGTGTAAACAAATTGTTAAAAAAATTTATAGTAATAAACAACCTGCAGTTTAATGTTTGCATTTCTTTCCCTTACTGTACCGAAAATGAACCGAACCGTGACTTTAAAACCGAGGTACGTACCGAACCGTGATTTCTGCGTACCGTTACACCAAATTAAGCAGAAAACCCTTCTTGCATCTAGTCATCTGTTAAGAAAACTGAAAACAGTCACAAATGATCCACTGAAAATTATGTTTAGGGTTAGGAGTTTCAGCATTCATATGTTTGACTGACATGACCAATTAAAAAAACCTACAGAATCATCTACCTGCTGGGGTTAATTTTAAGATGACCCGCTTAGCTTTTTAGATGTTTTAAACACTTCATCTTTAAATGGAAAAGGGTGATTGAAAGAGGAAAACTGATTGAAGTCAGAAAGGAAAAAGGGAAGGTATTTGCTGTGGTAAGGCCGAGGGATTTGCAATCCTATCAACCCTTCACCAACTGATTCAGTGCTGGATTAACACACATTCTAACACACAGTTGTGCTCAAGGGCCACATTCACTGGAGGTCTTTCTATTATTGTGCTCAGTTTCTCTCTCTCTCCCCCTCACACACCACACACACACACACATGTTGGGTTTCTATGTTTTATGGGGACATTCCATATGCGAAATGGTTTTTAAACTGTTCAAACTGTATTTTCTATCACCCTACAGTACACCAACCCTATACCTAAAACTACCCCTTTCTGCATTTTTAGCCCCTACTGGGGTAGAGCGCGGTGCGTAGCGGAGCTGGGATGCTCGCCGCCCCTTCGGTGGCCTCTTACACAAGAGGTCAGTCTCGAGAGACTGATCCCCTTAGTAGATTATTTAGCAGCGTGGAAACTACTGCCGAATATATCTCATTGGGTCCTGGGTACAATAGAAAAAGGCTACTGCATTCATTTCGGTCATCCACCGCCAAAGTTCAATGGGGTTACACCGACAGTAGTCGGCCCCCGGCAGGCTCTGGTTATGGAACAAGAAGTGAATACCCTATTAAGGAAGGAGGCCATCGAGGTGGTCCCTCCTCTAGACAGGGAATCCGGGTTTGACAGACTCTCTCATAGTTCCAAAGAAGGATGGGGGGTTGAGTCCGATCTTAGACTTACATCACCTGAACCACTCAGTTATGCCACTGAAGTTCAAAATGTAGCTCAAATCAGATCCGAGGACTGGTTTGTCACAATAGATCTCAAAGACGCATACTTCCACATATCCATCCTTCCACAACACAGGAAGTTTCTGAGGTTCACTTTCGGGGGCAAAGCTTATCAATATCGAGTACTTCCCTTCGGCCTCGCACTCTCACCCCGCACGTTCACAAAATGTGTAGATGCGGCTCTGGTATCCCTCCGTATGCAGGGCATCCGCATTCTAAATTATATGAACGATTGGTTGATTCTAGCTCAATCAGAGCAGATGGCAGTTCGACATCGAGATGTCATTCTCGCACATATGGGGGAGCTGGGTTTGAGACTAAACACCAAGAAGAGTGTACTTTCTCCAGTTTAGAAAACCACCTATCTAGGCGTAGTGTGGAATTTGACCACGATGCAGGCACGTCTGTCTCCTGCTCGGATCGAGTCGATCATCACATCAGTCGAGAGAGTCAAAGAAGGCCAGTCATTCAGTGTCAAACAATTTCAGAGATTGTTAGGTCTGATGGCAGCTGCGTCCAACATAATACCTTTTGGCCTGCTGTACATGAGACCCCTGCAGTGGTGGCTCAAGTCCAAGGGCTTTTCCCCGAGGGGGAATCCACTTCGAGTTATCAAGGTCACGTGGCGATGCCTTCGTGCCTTAGACATGTGGAAGAAACATTGGTTCTTGAACCAGGGCCCAGCATTGGGAGCTCTTCGTTGCCGTGTAACACTAGCGACAGACGCGTCCCTCACCAGTTGGGGTGCGGTCATGAGTGGCCACCCTGCCCGTGGTCTGTGGAGTGGTCGCCATCTGACATGGCACATCAATTGCCTAGAGATGTTAGCAGTCTATCGAGCATTGAAACATTTCCTCCCAGACCTGAGAGGTCACCATGTGTTGGTGCGCACCGACAACACATCAGTGGTCTCTTATATTAATCACCAGGGTCGACTGCGTTCACGCCCCTTGTACAAGCTGGCACACCAGATCCTTCTGTGGTCCCAGGGGAAACTCCTCTCACTCAGAGCAGTGTATATTCCTGGGAGATTGAATGTGGGAGCAGACATACTGTCGAGGCAGGGGCCGAGGCCCGAGGAATGGAAACTTCAACCCGAGGTGGTGAAGCAGATATGGAGAGTGTTTGGCACAGCACAGGTAGACCTCTTTGCAACTCAGGAGACATCGCAATGTCCCCTCTGGTTCTCTCTAGTTCATCCAGCTCCTCTGGGACTGGACGCGATGGTACAGACCTGGCCGCGGCTTCGTCTGTATGCATTTCCCCCTCTCGCTCTGCTCCCGGGAGTTTTGGCGAGAGTACGCTGGGACGGGGTCCGTCTGTTATTAGTAGCCCTGTTCTGGCCGGGCCGAGTATGGTTCACAGATCTAGTCTCGCTCCTCGACGGCTCTCCGTGGGAGATACCGATTAGGACAGACCTACTCTCACAGGTGCAGGGCACGATAATTTACCCTCGCCCAGAGCTGTGGAAACTGTGGGTGTGGCCCCTGAGGGGACACAGCTCATAGAATCCGGTCTCTCAACTGAGGCTGTTGAGACCCTCCTCCAATCCAGAGCTCCCTCTACGAGGAAATTGTGTGCCATTCATCTCCAGTACGATCCCGTGTTCCCTCCTGGGATTTGGTTGTGGTTTTAGAGGCTCTATGTAAAGCTCCACTCGAGCCAATACAAGACACCTCAGATAGACATCTGACACTTAAAACTGCCCTGTTACTGGCAATAACCTCACTAAAGAGAGTTGGAGATCTTCAGGCCCTTTCGGTGGCCCCTACTTACATAGACTTTGCCCCTGGTATGGCCAAAGCATTCTTATACCCTCGAGCGGGTTATGTTCCGGAGGTTCCCTCTGTTACCCCACAACCTATCGTACTGCAGGCCTTCTGTCCTCCTCCCTTTTGGGAGCCAGACCAGGAAAAGCTAAATTAAAGAGCTGCCCTGTGGAGAAAATCCGACCAATTGCTTGTTTACTACGGTCCGCCTAAAAAGGGTCCTTCTGCCTCCAAGCAGACCCTAAGTCGTTGGATAGTCGAGGCTATCAACATCTCATATAAGTCCTCTGGTCTTCCCCTTCCTTTGGGAGCCAAGGCTCACTCCACTCAGGGTATGGCGGCCTCTAAGGCCTTCTCAGGAGGTGTGTCCTTCTTGGACATCTGCAACGCTGCGGAGTGGTCCAAGCCCTCTACATTTGTCAGATTCTATGACCTTGACATGCAAGCCACTCCGGGCTCTTCTGTTCTCTCACCTTAGCTGTTCTCTTCGGATACACATTAGGCAGGGATTTGGAAGTCTGACTGAATGGGCACTAGAGCCCTGCACGGGCCTCAAATCTAGGCCCGAGCACGACCCCGGCCCGAGATGCTCAGGCCCTAGCCCGACCCGTGTCCGACAGCTCATCAGAATTATCAGCCCGAGTCCGACACGAGCCCGTGTTTTTATTTATTTATTTATTTTATTACACAGCGGAAGCCTGCCCTATTTGCAGCAATTAAAAAAGGGTCAGTTTTTTGTTATGTTTCTTTTCATTTCTCTATCAAGTTAGTTTAGAAAAATGTTTGAAGCAGTTTTAAAAAAAAATGATGATTAACGTTAAACAGCCGAGCCGACAGCAAGTAGCCTAAAACATATTTAATCAATTAAGCCTCTCAAATTAACGCTAATACTTTACTTGGCTACAATAAAATCCATAGATATAAAACACAAGCATATCACACATACAGTTAGTTTAATAAATGTTTATTTATTAAACCACAGTGAGTAAAATAAAATAAAAAATTGAAATACTGAGGCTCGCAACAGCGCTCGCAAACGAAATGAGAAAAAAGCCTACAATCTAAACAAATTAAATTAATTAAAAACAAACTTGCAGGTTATACCTCAAAAATGCACCACAGAACATGTCCATTCTTTTTTCCATTAGTTTCCAACAGTTAAACAAAAATAAAGTCCAGTCAAATAAAAAGTTAAAACAGTCTCTTACAGAGCATCGTGGAGAAAAAGAATAGGCTCCAGAGTGGAAGGTTTTAACCCAGTCCTCCTCTCTTCTATCACTCTTCCCGCTGCGCTGAAGACACGTTCGCTGCTGCTGCTGGTGGGACACTAAACACAGAGTGAGCCAGTCTTGACAGGGTCTCTAGGGTCTCCTGCTGTGTCCACCATAGCAGCACATCTCGTCCATCACCTTCCATGTTGTGATTTAGGCGCATATGTTGCTGTACATCATCGTCGTCATCCTCGTCCTGCTCCACAATGTTTTCAAACTCGGCCAGCGCTCTCTTCTTTGCTGCGTGGCCCGCAGCAACAGGTGCAGACGCAGAAATGCATGCTCGCCGCTACATGAATCATCATTTTATAATTATTAGTTGGCCAACTAGGCTATTATTAATACATTAATTTAGAGGCATGTAATAGCTACTACTACAATAAGTGGATATAAGTGAAGTATAATCGTGGGTCGCGCTGACGGAAAAAGCGTGCGTGCGTCATGTCAGTATGTCAGTTTAATTATAACGGGTTGAATTATCAGATTATGAAAGTTATGAGGTTATGAAATGTCTTTCTATATTTGTTTTTCTATCGTCGATGTAACTTCTATTTTTTTTTTTTTTATTAATGTCTAAAAATATAAACAGAAGGATAACCCAAAAAGGCCCGAGGCCCGGCCCGCATGTGAGCTATAACGTGAAAATTGGCCCGAAGCCCGGCCCGAGGGGCATAAATTAGTTGGGGCCCGTCGGGCTCGGGCTGAAATGCAGCGCTTTAGTGGGCACATCGTTCCCCAAAGAGCTTGACGCAGCTTGAGTTCCTGAAAAGGAACGTCTCATGGTTACGAATGTAACCCTGGTTCCTTGAAGGAACGAGACGCTGCGTCGCAGAGCCATACTCCCGGCACCGCTGCCGGCGCTTGCTTCCCTACTCAAAGCTGAAGCCAGCTGCACGGCATGTGCTTTTATAGCTTCCTGGTCGCTACGTCACCCCACCCATGACATTACGCCCTTCCGTTGGACAGATTGCTCACGATATTCAGAGTCGGTCTCGTCAGGGACATTCCCCAAAACGCTCGACGCAGCGTCTCGTTCCTTCAAGGAACCACGGTTACATTCGTAACCTTGAGACGTTTTCCATATGCATGAATGTGTTCATTATTCTGTCAAGCCTGTTAAATACCCGGCCTTAATGTGAGGAAGTGTGTATGTGTTTTTATTCCATTTAACTGTATGACGCTGTCTTGTGTATCTCAGTCACTCTGCTGGGTGTATTTCCCTCAATATCTCATCTACAAAGTAGTGTGACATAGACAGCAGAACTTGACTGCCCTGAATGCATTTGCTGTTTCCTCACTCACAGCTGTGCTTCAAAGGTCTGAGATCTCCTCTAGCACTCCCAGAATGCCAAACACACACTCGGACTGCTGTCAAAATGACAAAAACCCTCTCACATTCCTCTTTTGGTGAGCCACAGAGCCTCTCTGAGACAAATGAGTGTAGCCATAATGTTAAGAATAAACATGGTCATATTAAAATTCTGTCAGGAAACGCATCAAAACCTGCCTCAGGACAAGCCAGTGTGACACCACAGAGAGGCCTATGTGAATCTGTCAGTCCTCAAGTCACAGAAAGCACGGGTAAACAGGGTCCTGGAGTAATTGGATTCTGTCTGACTGCCCATTAGTCTGGGCTGCATGGAAGACTGGTGCATGGTTACCGCATTTAATATAGAGCGAATGTGACCTGAACCTGTGGGAGCGATCAACAGATTCTCACAGCACACCTTCTGCTCATTTAAACCGTTAAGCTAATGAACCGAGAGAATTGAGCTCCTTCACATGGAAACACAACAACTTTCTACAGATTATCACCCAACTATTTCATGATGACTTCATTCCGCTGTGGGCCTCTAAAGCAAAGTTTGTTTTGTAGCAGGTGCTTTTCCTAAACTTCATTATCACTGTGACTTTTCCCTGTAGTCCATTTATGTTTCTGCACTATGTATTTTTTTCTCACAGTTGTGAGATATAAACTCATAATTTAGATTTTTTTTTCTCTCATAATTGATTTTCTTTTACAATTGTGAGTTTACATCATAATTCTGACTCTCTCACAACTGCGAGTTCATATCTTGCAATTGTTTACATGTAAAAATTCTGCATTTTTTACTTACAATTGTAAGATTGTTTCTCACATATTAGCTTTTCTTTCTTGCAATTCTGACTTTTTTACTCAGAATTCTGAATTTAAATCTCACAATTCTGACCTTTTCCATGCAATTCTGACTTTTTCCCCCTCAGAATTATGAATTTAAATTTAACTTAAATTAAACTTTTTTTCTTAGCAATAGCAAGTTTACATCTCACATTTATTTTATAGATTTTTTTTGGCATTTTGGCCTTTATTTTGAATGCACAGTTAAGTATTGACAGGAAGGTTTGTGGGAGAGAGACAAGACTGGATTGGGAAAGGTCCGCGAGCTGAGACTCAAAGCTCAACATCATGAAGTCAGTACTGCCCATGAGGCTATTTGCATGGGCATAACTTGCAATTCAGATTTTTTTCTTGCAGTTGCAAGTTTAATGTCTCACATTTCCGACTTTTTCTCAGAATTATAAAAAAAAAAAAAACTTTAAAATTATGAGAAAAACGTCATTGCCCTCAGTTTGAAAGGATAAATGTCAAAATTACACTGTCAATGTTAGAAAGGGTTCAAATATGCAGATAATTTTGGAAAATCTAAGAATGTACAGGAGCTTGGGGATTTTTTTAACTGCTCAGAACCAACGCATGAATAACGATCACAACACAGAAAAATAGTCATGGGTCATCCAGGAAACGACACAGATTACTAAGATTCAACATTTGAACGGGGTCATTTTTATAAATTCAGGTTTTATTTTGTCTTGTGGAGAATATATAAACATCTGTTATATTAAATAGCTTATTCAGGACAGTATTAAATAAACAATAATATGCAATTTTCATGATCCCTCTTATTTTGTTAAAATTATTAACATTTTACATATTCTGCAAAGGGCATGTCAACTTATGAGCACAACTGTAATTGGGGCCATGTAATTTATGTTAACGAGTTCATGGTTTTAACATGAAAACATTTTTATAGTCTAGGTGAACTGGGGAAGGATTTTTTGATCCAGACCTTTTAAATGGACCTATAATAGAATGGTGGAAATATTATATCACTTTGAAGGCAAAAACCCGGAAGCTAGTTTCGGAGTCGATGGGTTTTCTGCATGAGATTTTGGTTAAATCCCTAAAATAAGGCCTGTGGTTCGCACAGGCTCAAGATACTTTCACGTCTTATTCTACAAGACAAAAACAAACTAGTTTGACTCCACTATTGATTTTTTTAAACTGTTCCATTTCTTAAAAAAGACGGTCGCTAATTAATTATTTAATATTATTTTGTGAAGATTATCTTGATGGACAAAACGTGTACATTTCATGAACTATGTTCGAGGGAACCAGTGTCATGCTAACAGCCGATCCGCCTACAGGGTGATGTCATAGTTCCCCCACTCTATTAATGCAGAGGACCTGTGTTTGCTGAGAGGGCAACAAACAGCACTGGGCTTCTGTGTTTTTGCCCGTCTCAGCCCTGTGTCTGAGCTGAGGAATAAAGATTCAGGATTACACGTAAGCACAGACTGAGCACACAGTCACTACCTCAGGGCTCCTGTGGCCTATTTTCAACAAAGAACCATAAATCTCAGACACACAAAGACATACACAGCAGGCAACCGTCTCACCTGAAATAAACATCTGCCTACGAGCAATAATTTAGCATGTGTCTCAAGTTTCAAATCTAGCTCTTTCTTGCTTTGAGTTTTATACTCACATTACGGAAGTAAAATTGGCTGTGAATGTTGTTTCATGTTGACTTTATAACTGACTGGAACAGTCTAAATGAGCTAAAGTGATTTAAACAAACACATTATAAATGCACTGTAATACACACTCATGCAGATCTCTGAACAGCTCTATGTGCTTTACTCCACAGGCAGCAGGTCTACATATCATTATTCCAACAAGACGAATGCTGTGCATTTAAAAAGGTCAGTCAATCTGGTCAACGGGCTGAACTACACCGGAAAAATGCACAGAATGATTGGCAAACAAAAAAATGAAAGATTAATTGGTTTTGCAGAGACACAGTTTCTTCAGTTTCTTCAAACAATGGTGATGCTCTGAATTGCCATGTACATACCATGATAAAGTAATTAAAGCTGCGGTAGGGAACTTTTGACGCTCTAGCGGTTAATAAACAGAACCCTTGCGTCTTGCGGAAGAACATTGTAGCCGGATCTACTTCTCTCTGTTTATGTCTATGAAGAATCACAAAGGTACTGGGTTACTCCGCCGCGGTATCCCCGAAGCAATCTAAAATAGTCCGAATATAAACACTTATTATAGGTGCACCCTAGTGATTCAGGACAAGCCAAAAACACGGTTTGGAAAATGGATTCATGGTTTACTCGCTTATTATATACATATTTCTTCATTTTGAACACAAACAAAGTTACGGAGCGCAGCTCTGAGTGGTTGTTTCTTAACGGGAGCAATGGAGTTTCTGCAAATGGCAATAGGACACTGGGAGGAGCCAGAGGAGCTTGATTTTTTCACAGATTATCTGTCTCATATTCTACTGTCAGGACATAATGACAGGTTTAACAAATATGTAAAAAATATATTTTTACAAAAGTTACCTACTGCAGCTTTAAAGCATGCAAATACCAGGGCTTTTTGGATATATAACATGATATATAACTATTCTTTTAAAACAACATGGAGTAACAAAGTGTGTATTGGACATGTATTTTGGCACTGGCACTGTTTAAATTTTTTGTGTGTGTGTGAATACTATGGCATATCAAACTGTATTGAATGTGAACTTGTAGTGCATTTCATATATTAAAAGTGTAGTTTAAAAAACAGTACATATAATATTAATTAATAAAAGGTCACACAAGTGTCACTCAAGTTATACACTTTCATAATACACTTAGGTACTTAAGGACTCTCTAATAATATACATTGTAAATGTTTACTTAAGAACATTTTAAATTACTATATTTTAATCTTTTGTCGTGCGCTAAAGAAATACATATTTTGATGTTCAGACCTACAGCACATGTTGTGTGCTCCATACTGTATGTTAAATGTATTAAATGTGAAATTATAAATATATTTAAATACATGACAAACAAGTTTTAACTGAAATGACATTAAACTATATTAGCTTACCATCATTTCTTGACAGCACATTCAGCACTATCTCAAAGACAAAAAAAGTATTTCAAACTATGAATTGCATATAAAGATGTACTTAAGTACTACTTACAGTACAGTAAATGGGTCGCAAAAGCTCTCTAAAATTCAGCTAAATGCATTTAATATAACTTTAAACTAATACATTTTTATTTAATTGCAAACAACATGCAATTACTGTAAGTGTACAGTCTGAAAACATTACATTTAGTTTGCACTTTAAAGTATATTATGTCCATATAAAAGTATGCTAAAATGTACTGCATTTACTCAAATCATACTGTGTTGTTTAGACACGTAAGATAGTAATTTACTGATGCACTCTGGAGTAAATTAAGTAGCATGGAGTCATTTTCTGGGGTTATTTCTACTTAAAATGCTAGAGCGGTGAAGAATTTTGCAGTGGGTCTGAACACCAGCTGTATGGAGAGAGACACACATTCTGTAAAGCAGATCTGCGTCACACAGCTCTGCGTCACTGTCTGAGAGAATATGATATTGTATTGAATACACAGTAATTCCTCAGCGCTGCCTTCTGCTAATCCCGCTGAGAATTCATGGGACTATTCACAGTACCGTGGCATTTCACACAAAGAGCAGAGAGTCGTGTGCGCATCTGGAAGCCCAGCAGCACATTCGGACTCAGCTTTCAGAAACACGTAGCAGAGAAACAGAGATCAGATCTGTGCTCACGGCACTGAACAGTGTGAACTGCTGCTGTTTGCACATGCAAAACTTGCTTGTGGTGGTTGACAGGGTGTTGCTATACATTGCTCGTGCACTGTTAAGTTATTACTCACAAAAAAAGCCCACCCTTAAGTCTCTAGGGATGGGCGATATCTTATTGTTTGCGATATACTGGTAAAAATTCTCCCCACGATAAGAATTAGACTGTCCATGATAATAATGCAATTAGTTGTTGACATCTTTCTGTGTGTGGTAGTGTGGAGTACAGTCTGTAACTGGTTTGATTTGACTTAGGGCTTTAGTGTGACAAAAAATCAGTCTGAGCTTTGACTAAATGTACAGTAGCACGTATGCGATATAGTTTTGAATGTGTATGAGCCTGTTTACAAACCTGTTGACCAACAAAGATAACATTTATTGACATGCTTTTCCTCCAAGTTCTCTTGAAGTGTTACTCCATCCCAAAATGAAAATTTTGTCATTAATCACTTACCCCTATGTCGCTCCACACCCATAAAAGCTTTGTTCGTCTTCGGAAAACAATTTAAGATATTTTGGATAAAAACTGGGAGGCTTGAGACTGTCCCATAGACTGCCAAGAAAATAACAGTGTCAAGGTCCATGGATCAACCGTAAAGTTATAAAGCGATGAGAATAGTTTTTATACGCAAAGAAAACAAAAATAATGACTTTATTCAACAATTCGTCTCTCAGCATCAACATAGTGCCATTTTGGAGAATATGAGATGAACGCAGAAAGTTTACATTCTTCTGTTTCGGCCACGACACAATGCTGTGCTGTTTTCATTCAAATCAAAGCATAAATACATGCAGAAAATTTATACGTATGGCATGGCTGACCAGAAAAGTCCTTAGTCAAGAACAGCCCTATAAAAAAAGTAACTAAATCTTGGATGAGTGCATTTTTTTGGGGTGAACTTCCCTATGAATTGAGCATGATTACTGCAATGCCGACAGTGTTTTTTACATTATAATTTATATAATAACTTACAGCTTCATGTTACTACCATGTGGACTGTATTCGTGTGAGACTTCCATTTTGCAGTATTAGTTGCAGTACGATAAAAGGTAGAACTGCAAAATTAACCGGTGTATGTTCGAGATAATGAATTAAAAGTGAGTCAAATAATATGATATCAAAAGATAGAAAAATAAAATTAAAAATTAAATACTGTATTCCTTTCATGGGTCTAGTCTTTGTTTCTCCTCGAAATGAAAAGAACACCTCTTTCTTTTTCACACAGTCTGATACGTCCACCATATTGCAAGCCTGTTTGGAAAAACACTCATGTTTGGCTCTGCCAATACAGAATCTAAAAGTGGCACCTTTGTCTCTGTGGGCAGGAAACAATAGCTGCGTTTCTCTGTTCTGCCTCTCAGTCTCACACACAGGGAAGAGTTTCATCATTAATTCAGCAGTTAGTAGCATGCATGACATGATGCTAATGTACAGTGAAAAGCACATTGAATCTCATCGCATTGGGGTTCATACAGTCTCACACCAACACACATGCAGTCAGAGTACACATGTTAAAGGAATAATTCACCCAAAAATAATAATTCTGTCATCATTTGCTCAACTTGTTGTCATTCTAAACACATTCGATTTTCTTCCTTCCATGGAAAATAAAAGGAGATGCATGCATGACATGCTTTCAATCTCCATAAAGGTCTTTTTAAATATATATTTTAATTACTCATTTGGAATGATGAAGTTGCAATGCAGTACATTTTAGTTACATTAATATTTTACATAATATTGAATACTACAGTTAAAATAATGAACAACAACTTTACATGTGCTTATGTTCTACCTTAGAGAACAATGATTTAATGTTGTTTAACAAGAAGTCTGGAGTAACTGCAAGTGCACATTTAATCCAGTCAAGTGCACTTAACTCCCATTTAGTGAGTTACAATCAAGAACCGTCTGATGTATGAATCTTCCAGACCATTTCAGAATCAATGAATCCACTGAAAAGAATCACTAAACAGCTATCACTTTTCTCACACAAGGCTATTATATGGCATTTGAAGATTTAGATTATCACAAACAAATTATACGGACCACTTTTATGACACCTCTATGGTGCTTTTTGAAGCTTTATTCCCTCCTAGCTACATGGAAAAGAGAATGGAAACAATGGTTTGTATTTCACAAAACAAACAAAAAAAAAGAAAGAAAGATTTGCAAGTTTGAAACTACACCAGGGTGAGTGAATAATGACAGAAAAACTATTTTTGGATGAACTATCCCTTTAAATATCTAGATAGATCATGTGTCTCAGTCTGTAAGTGTGTGGCTGGTGACCGAGATAAAAGTTAAATAATGCTTTCTACACAATAACACAATGCCTCATTTAGACATCAGCAAATACACACACACACACACACAGAGAGAGAGAGAGAGAGAGAGAGAGAGAGTGAGAGTTAGTGTGTCTCCTCTCAGCATCCCTGACGCCCATGGACACATTCATTATATCCAGTGTCAGCGCTGCGCTCACTGCTTACGTTGAGAAATACGAGACATCCTGTTCAGCTTTAAAACACACAGCATCTGTTTCATTCACAGAGATGAAAGATATGTGTATTCACCTCACGATGACGAGGTGTGGAGCCATCGACACTGGACCAATCAAATCAGAAGAACACAATGATAACCTTCATTTAAAAAAAAAAAAATTAAATAAGAAAGAACAACTAGGCTCATTTCCACATTCATGGATAATTGTGCATCTTGAGGTCTGGATATGAAGGTCCACCTACTTCAGTTACTCAACAAAACGAAAGATGATATGCAAGTATTTTATATAGAAGTATTTTTTACTTCATTACTGTTCTTAAGTACATTTTCAAGTAGCTCTACTTTACTGGAGTAGTTTTATTTTAAGTAACTTTTACTTCACTACATTCCAAAGCACAAGATCAAACTTTTTACTCCACTACATTTAATAAAACGTATCATTGCTTCTTATTTTTAAATGAAGAAACTGTCACATGCTCCAAGACGCAAAAGCGGTGTCCAATTTGTGAACAAACTGATTCTTTTCAATCAACATGTTAAATCGGTGCACACATTGCACCAAACGATTCATTCATGAATTGGACCAATCAGTTTCAGCTGTTCTGGAGTCAACAAATCACTGATTGAAATCCTCCGTTCAGAGCGAGTCTCCAGTGAACTGTATTCACAAATCTGACAAGAAACCTCTGTGTGCATGTGCAACTAATGTCATGAAAACTCAGTTACTAATGTCGCATTTTAAGATGAATTATTGTAACTAAACATTATATTTAAGTCACAACTGTCAGTTGTTTGTAAACTAAATCTGATGTAAAGGGTGATCTGTTTAAACCCACTGAAATGTTTGAATGTGTTTGTTTTAGGTCAAAAAACCAAACCAAACATTAAAATAACCCAAATTTAAATAATGCATGCACATTCATCTTCCCCGCTGCTGTGGCAGTTTTACTAAAATGTTATTCTTTTAGCCCTAAAAGTTTTCAGATTTTTGTCAACACACATTAAATATAATGTATCTTGATCGACTATCTTCTTAACTGACCAGTGCTGGCTACTGGACAATTTATAATAATTCATGTGTAGAGTGGGGGAAACCCTCCTAAGAACTGTGTAACTTTTGTTCTGTGAATCAGAAGTTAAATGTGATAAGAAAGCTGGCCTTTTGACATAAATTATAAACCAAGTTAAGTTAATTTAAGTTAGATCCCTTATGGTAAAATAATTGTGGTTTAGCTCCTGTGTACCTAACTAGTCTTCTACCACACTACAACCCATCACGCTCCCTAAGGTCACAAACGCTGGACTTTTGGTAGTTCCTAGAATAGCAAAGTCCACTAAAGGAGGTAGAGCTTTTTCACATTTGGCTCCCAAACTCTGGAATAGCCTTCCTGATAATATTCGGGGTTCAGACACACACTCTCTGTTTAAATCTAGATTAAAAACACATCTCTTTCACCAAGCATTCGAATAATGCATCTCATAACTTTATACTTCAGATACATCTGACCAAATGCACATTATTATTCTTTTTCTTGGGTTGAATACATCAATTGTTTTGCTTAGTTGGAACATTAACTATGCAAATTGTTCTCTATTATACCGTGGTAACTAGGAATTAAACAAACTTCAGTCTGGATCCAGATCTTACGAAGACCAGAGATGACTGAACACCTGAGAAGAGATGATGCTGGTGGTTTCATGTTAATATGATATGATATTTATGTGTTGCGGAAATGCAAAAGTATTTCAAACGGTGCTACTGTAACTCCAAAAAAACTTTTTTGTAAAAGACAGAGAGATTCAAATGAATATGTCTTGTAAGTCTATAAATTCACAGGTTTCACACGTGCCGTGCATCCGCTGTGCATACAAGATGGTGTATTACCGGTGTGACTTGAGCTCCTGTAAACAGAGCAGCGCGGCTCTGGGATCTCAGCAGCGGCTGCTGATTAATGACTCTGCCATATGAGAACTGCTTCTGTGTTTATAAAGACCTCGTTGTTACTGAAGGTCAACATTAATGAGACACTTTATTTCTTTTTCACGATAGCGTGGCATGGTTGACCACGCTACCTTAACCCAGGACAAACGATGACAAGGACAACTAACACCAAGTATTCATCTTTACACAGACAGTCGTGAACACTGCCCACTCACAGAGATCCAATGACAGCACCATTACATAAGCACACAGTTTGTGACGGCAGTGCGAAGCTACGAGACTGAATTACACTCTCTACACCTTATTACATTTCTCTGCTCAGAGGCAGAATTATCTGTTAATGGAGAAATAACAAACAAGAGTGACCAAGATAAAGTCAAAATCTTTTAAAGATATATTTATGTAAGTGTATAATTAAACATAAGGAGTTATACTGGCTTTGCATTGTCATATAAAGATGAAATGATCTGGTATTTTAGTAGACTTATTGACATCCTATCACAGTACCTCACTTAAGTTCTTCAGAGCGACCCATTTTTTAATGCAGGCCTTATCCACACTAATATTTTTAGTTTTGTAGTTTTAGTTTTTGGCCTTCTGTCCACACTGGGACAGCGTTTTTGTCATGGAAAACTGAGCTTTCTGAAAATGGTCTCCAAAGTGGATAAACTTGAAAACCCCATTTTTGTGTTTCAGAGCGGACTGTGAAAAAGAAGGTATTTGAAACGATGACACGTTTAGTCATGTGACACATCTTGTGCTAATAGATATCTGTGTTTATACTGATATTGTGCCTGTTATCTGCTATACTTTCTGTTGCTAAAGATGTGTTACCTAGTACCACAATCCTGTAAAAATGAGAGAAGATGTATTTGCAATTGCTGTTTCCATCTGTATCATCTCAGTGAGCTTTTATGAGGCTTTTCTCATGTGCTGTAAAGAGAATTTAACGTTTTCCGACTTTCAATGTGGATGAGAAACTTTTGGAAAATGCTCGAAAACGCTAGTGCATTTTTAAACGAAAGCACAATTTTCAAATGTATCTGGATTAATGTAGGCGTAATCACAACCTGCATGATTAGATGCTTGATTTTATACACATGTGGCAATGGGTTTGATTGAAACACCTGAATTCAATAATTAAAACTCTATTTGTCCAAATATTGTTTTTCTTCTGCCACTTCAAGTGGACTCTGACTGAAAATATCATTTAGTATATATGTGTGTGTGTGTGTGTGTGTGTGTATATATATATATATATATATATGCAAATTAGTCCCCGCCTCCACTCTTCCACACTTGCTCTTCTTTCACTCAAATTAACTGAAGTAGTAAATGCTATGCAATGGCAAGTGGCACTACTGGAATAATTCGGCTATATATATAAGATTGTTTCCATTTCTAACATTAAACCATTCAGGATGGAGAAAAAAAAACGAATGATTTGTTGCATTTTACACATTTGAAGAAACACACTTGGTCACATGTTTATAGAAGACAAAAGCATAAGGCAAGCATAGTTAACTTGTACAATAAGGTCCAGCGAGTGAAGTGTTGTTACAGAGCATGTGCATGTGGTACCTTCTCATCATCTTCAGTGAAGAGTACTCCGTTGGGACTCTTGTTGATGGCCTGTGTGACCCCGATGACCTCTCCATCACTGTTGTGGATGGGCATGCACAGCAGAGACTTGGTTTTATATCCAGTGAGTTTATCAATCTCATCACTGAAACGATGGTCCTACAGAAGAGGACAAGAGACAGTCACTCTCAGCTGAATGGGAACACATAATAACTGTTAGGAGAAGCCAAACTAATTAGAGATGAAGTGTGTCATTGCTGTGCTGCTAGCGGCACGAAACAGAACTGCACAAAATTCAGAAGTGACAGAAACATGAGAAACACGACATACCCTGCCTGCAGTAGAATATTTCTGGTCTCAACTGCTTTATAACACACAACGTCTCTTATTCTCAGCAAGGCTGCCTTTATTTAATCAAAATTACCATTAAGGTAATATTATCAAATATTATTACAATTTAAAATAACTGTAATAATATTGACATCATATATTATTCTACTAGTTTGATTTGTTGCTCAGCTTTTTTCATTTATTATTGGCACTCGATTATTACTAATGATTTTTAATATAATCATTGCTGATTAATGTTTGTGGAAACCATAGTACATTGTTGGAGAAATATTTGTAGAATGGAAAGTTCAAAGAACAGCTGTTATTTTAATTAGAAATCTTCTGAAACTTTACAAATGTAATGTATTTATCACTTTACATCAATTTAACACATACCTGCTGAACAAAGGTATTTTCTTTCTTTCTCTTTAAACTGCCCAGACTTTTAAATGGTAGCACATCACAATTTTTACATAAATATTCAGCAGCACAAATGTTTTCAACATTGATAATAATAAGAAATGCTTTTTGAGCAGTGACACTGAAGATGATGTAATGATGCTGAAAATTCAGCTTTGATTCACGGGAATAAATTACATTTTAAAATGCAGTTATTTTAAATTACATAATAAAAAATAAGATGTCACAATATTACAGTTTATTATTGATCAAACAAATGCAGCCTAATTATTAATCATTCCAAACTTTTGATTGGCATTGTAGCTTTAACATGAACAAATACTAGCATTAAATAAAGCTTGACAGATTAGCTCATGTTCAAATATACAGAAATGTCACAAAACTTTCATAACGTCTTATTCATATTTAAATACATTATCTATGTAGCTACAACGTATATATATATATATATATATATATATATATATATATATATATATATATAAAATGCAATGACTTATTAATGACCGTTATTACAAAGTGTTAATATTTGTAATTAATATTAAGTAATGACATTCATGTCCATGTTTCCATCTCATGTTTGAATGGTCTCTGAATTGCTGAGTTTACTGCGATTAATAATGCAGTTTTAATGATCTGCTCCGTTTGCTGAATGAAAAAGGAAAAGGCAGATTGACAGACTAATTATAATTAGAGAACTGCGAGCTGGCCTCATCATCATCATCATCATCATCACAGCATCAGGACTATAACTGTAGAGCAGGGAGGATGAAGTTTGTCTGAGCTGATCGATTCAGTAATCAATACTCAGATACTCTCACACAACTCATTATTTCACTAAGGCCCTTTATGGATCTCAGGGAATAATCAAACCAAAAACACCACTCAGTCACGATAAAATACTCTCCTTCCTGTGTGACAGTCATTATCTGTATGGGACAATGTCATGTGAGGGACCTCGCCAGAGATGCAGGAGTCAACAAACGCTAATGCCTCCTAACCCTAACTGAATTGCCACTGGACTCAAATGAGAATTATTTAAAAATCAAATGCAATTTTTTATTGTGGGATAAATGATTATTCTGTTTATTATAATGTTAATGAGTCAGGTTAGACGTCATGCTGAATTTAACACAGATGCACATTATGCAGTGAGGGATAGACTTGTTCACTGACAGGTACTGTATAAAGTTATTTTCCCTCTTTAAGGTGGATTCCAAATTAAAACGGACGTTCCATTAGCAAATCTGTTCTCGAATTCCAAGATTACAAACTACAAACTGTCATTTTTAGTCCTGCTTCACCCGTTATGCATCAGGAAAGATTGTCGTTCCTCAATCTAAAGTGAAATCAGTAAAATATGTTTTTTTTTCTCTCTGACAAGTGATTATTCATAAGGAAAAATGTTAAATGGCTGTCTTCACAACAGAATCTCATAATTTGGAAAATTGTAACAAATCAAAGTAAGAGTTCTTTGGCTATTACTTTTCTCCTTTTAAAATTGTTTACATATAGAAATGACAATATAAATCCTATGTTCATTATCATTTGGATCAGGTTTTAGATGCTTTTACTAAAGTTCCTGTCTCTCATTTTACTTTAACATTACTTCAACAGTAACACTTTGAATATAAAATAGGATCCTGTTTGATTCTGCATGACTTTAATCCCATTACATTTGATCAATATTACATCAGAACTTGTGTCAGAATCATCTTTTAGATGACCATTTTATTTCTGCTTCACCTGATATTATGCATCAGGAGTTTCACCATCAATAACTGTCTCTGTAAAATATATGATAATTATTTATCCAATGATCCTTTAGTTAAAAATAAATAAATAAAATCATTATTTGGAACAAAAATAAATAAATAATAGGATTTTACCTTTATCCAATAGGATAAATGTATCAATCCTGTGCACGGTTAGACTTTGCTTCACTTAAAATGTGTTTGTGTTTCACCATCAATAACTGCCCTGTCTATATGATAATGAATTATCCATGTGGGAAAATGGGATGTGATTGACCTCACCATGGATCCTACTGCATGGTAACAATCCTAATCCCAGAAGAATTAAAAAGAATCATAAAAGAATTAAACAAGAAAAAAATAAATCCTGAAGAAAAAAAGAAATACGTAGGAATGTGACATTAAGTAAGATCTTATTTGACTGACACTTTCATCCCTTTACAACTGTGGTCCCAAACACACATCCTTTTTTTCTTCTTCCGGACAAGAAGCAATCACTTTACTCCTGCTTTCACCTGATATGCATCGGGAATGTTGACAGTTTCCCCATGTTCAGCCACATATCCAATGATGCCCTTTCCCCAGGGCACCTGCACCTCATCTGAGTTACTGAGAGAGGGCAACACTGTGGTTCCAGCGTGAACGTCAAAGAACTTGGACACCAGAGTCTTTTTATTGGACGGTCCCTCCACCAGGAACAGGGAGCAGCGGTCAGCATCCACCATGATGCACACAAACACCAGGATCTTGTAACTCAGACTGGTCAAATCCAGGTCGTTGGAGATGTCTTTGACGAGCTCCAGGAAGAACTCCCTCTCGTTGTGCTCCTTCAGGTAGTATTTGTAGTCCACGGCGGTGGAGGGGTACTGGGGGATGTTGACCCGGGACTCCAGCAGCGCGGAGAGGATGTGTGCGGTGGTCGGCGGCAGAGAGCTGGCTTTCCGCAGCAGCGCGCGCCTCCTCATGCTGGTCAGCGGCTCCTGCGCTCTGGAGTTCACGTGCTCGTCGTAAGTCCGGTTGGCGTTGATGGCTTTAGACCTGGCGAAGGTTTTCCTCAGCTCTTTCTGCGAGGCTCGTCTCTGCAGCCCGTCGCTTCTGCTCGCCCAGCTGTCTTTGCTGCACGCGTTCGCCGCCTTCTCCGCCTCCGCGCCGGAGTTCGCCGGAGTTTTAGTGGCGTGATGGTTCTTCATCCACTTTTCCACCACACTCGCCTTGCCTTTTCTGTTCAGATAGTCCTCTAATAATTGCGGGTGCGCATCTAGAAAACTTTCCACATCGGAAAAGACCATGTTGGAGCCTGCCATTGCCGTCATCTGGACACGAATCGCGAGAGACGCGCGTTTTCCACGGTCATTTATGTGAGTGCAGAGCCCAACGTGTCATTCGCAAACTTCAACCACCAGATCCTCCGCGAGCGGAGCGGAGTTTACGCATGTTGCGATGCTCTCGTTCATTCTAAAGCAGCGCCAGTGAGATGATGCGACAGAGCGCTCCGCAGGTGCGTCGCTGACGTCACGGTCACGCATCCCTCCCTCCGTCCTCTCCGGAGTCTTTTCAGAAACTGGGCTGTTTCATTATAAGTGACAGTGGAAAAATTGAGTCTCAATGTTTTTTTTTTTTTACACCTCTCGTGATTATTCTGACGTCGCAAGCAATGCCTAAATTACTGTATACATGTATTCTTTTAGACTATTAATTATATATATTAGTTAAATAAGCACTTATATTTTTGTTAGGTATGCGTACGACCACATTCCACTATAAAAATAAAATTAAAAACAAATAAAAATAGCACTAGGCCTACATATTTCTACCTTATAAGCGGTTATTTTGCACCAAACCTCAAGTATCCACTGCACGGTGTCTGTTCAATTTTATCACTAATTCACTATTTCTCTATGTAAAGTTGCAGCTCCATCGTCCTCTAGTGGACAAATTGAGTTCTGCAGCTGGCCAGAAGCATGACCACATCCCTGAATGTGAGGGGGATCTTTATATCTAGTATAATGTAAGCGCATACTACACTCTTTAAAATATATATATTTTTCAATGTCTTAAAATAAATGCCTTTTTCTTACTGTGAAGAACCATTTTCCACTATAAAGAACCTTTATTGTTGTTGTTTTTTAACACTGGAAAGTACCATTGAAGGTCAAAGGTTCTTCACAGAACCACTGATATCAATACAGAATCGTTATTTTAAGAGTGTAGACGGAGTTCATAAACTACATCAGATCTAGCAATCTATGTTATCTGTCATGGAAACTAATTTATCCCATTTTGTGATAAAAAATCCGGCAAACACCGAAAACACATATGGGGCAGAGTCATTAGAGTTTAACTAATGCACTCATCAGATCACGTCACCACATCAATTCACGTCTGTCGACAGTATCTTATGATGAATTTTTATTATTGTCTTTCCCCTAACAGTAGGACTTTCAACCGCGATAACACAATCTACTGTTCAGCACATAGGCCTATCACAATCTACCACAAGATTTAAACTAGCATTTTTTTGTTTTTAAATACTTAATGCCTTCAAGTCAATTTCATTATAGGTTTCCTACAGTACATATTTGTGTCAAATACATTTATCAACCTGTCAGTATTCTGATTCATGTAAGGCCGGAGAAGAACCTGTGCTCTTCTCTGAAAACAAAACTTAGCCTTTACCCTTCTTGAAGATTTACTGAAAATGATCATATTACCCCAATTTTACAGTCTCTGCACTGGCTACCTATTAAGTTCAGTATCAGTTACAAATTATCATTACTTACCTATAAGTCACTTAATGGTTTAGCTCCTGCTTTACTGGAGTAGTTTTATTTTAAGTAACTTTTACTTCACTACATTCCAAAGCACAAGATCAAACTTTTTACTCCACTACATTTAATAAAACGTATCATAACTTTTTTTTTTAAATGAAGAAACTGTCACATGCTCCAAGACGCAAAAGCAGTGTCCAATTTGTGAACTAACTGATTCTTTTCAATCAACATGTTAAATCGGTGCACAAATTGCACCAAACGATTCATTCATCAATTGGACCAATCAGTTTCAGCTGTTCTGGAGTCAACAAATCACTGATTCAAATCCTCCGTTCAGAGCGAGTCTCCAGTGAACTGTATTCACAAATCTGACAAGAAACCTCTGTGTGCATGCGCAACTAATGTCGTGAAAACTCAGTTACTAATGTCGAATTTTAAGATGAATTATTGTAACTAAACATTATATTTAAGTCACAACTGTCAGTTGTTTGTAAACTAAATCTGATGTAAAGGGTGATCTGTTTAAACCCACTGAAATGTTTGAATGTGTATGTTTTAGGTAAAAAAAAAACACAACAAACCAAACATTAAAATAACCCAAATTTAAATAATGCATGCACATTCATCTTCCCCGCTGCTGTGGCAGTTTTACTAAAATGTTATTCTTTTAGCCCTATGTGACGTCTGTTTTCAGATTTTCGTCAACACACATTAAATATGATGTATCTTGATCGACTATCTTCTTAACGGACCAGTGCTGGCTACTGGACAATTTATAATAATTCATGTGTAGAGTGGGGGAAACATCCTCCTAAGAACTGTGTAACTTTTGTTCTGTGAATCAGAAGTTAAATGTGATAAGAAAGCTGTCCTTTTGACATAAATTATAAACCAAGCATGAAAAATTTAAGTTAGATTCCTTTTGGTAAAATAATTGTGGTTTAGCTCCTGCGTACCTAACTACTCTTCTACCACGTTTTTTTAGGTCAAATGCTGCTCATTTTATTGGGCCATTTTTATTGTTGTATCCTCTCAAATAAATTACATTTGTCTTGTATTTTGTGTTCTTGTTTTTTGGTGTGTATCCAGTATTATTTTGGGGATTGAATGTAGTCTATTAAGGATTTCCAACAACAGATTCAATTTACCGGTAAACATTAAAACACAATCATTATTGTTTAACTGTTAAGTATTTTTGTGTTCAGCATATTAAGAAAGACTCGGTGTTAGGGGTCAAATACCTTGATTCAGGCAGACGAAATTAGTTGAGCTGTTTTCATCAAGCTTAATTATTATGTCTTTGTGTATTACCTTGTGTTTTACACAGGGCTGATTCAAGCTCTGCACCACTATTAACCCATTCATTCTCGAATCTGTACTGTGCAGATAATGTCTCACATTAAGCGTTTCAATGTGTTTGAAACTTTATTACCATATGCGTGATGTATTGCCATATGCGAGTTCACCACTAGATGGAGATAAAAATTAAGTGATGAAAAGCATGAACAAAAACACATATTCATATGGATCAATACATAGTGCAACACTTTACATTTAGGCTAATACCTAACTCTTTTAGTAACCTTTACGCCAAAATAAATTGTGATTAAACAAGAAAAAGTGTCAATATATATATATATATATCTATATATATCTATATATATCTATCTATATATATATATATATATATATATATATATATATATATATATATATATATATATATATATATATATATTATAATGACACTTTTTCTTTTTCTATGTGTGTGTGTGTGTGTATATATATATATATATATATATATATATATATATATATATATATATATATATATATATATATATATATATATAATATTTGAAGTTCTGGAATCTGAGGGTGCAAAAAATTATTATTGATAAAATCTCTGTTAAAGTTGTCCAAATTAAGTTCTACTAATATATATATAATGACACTTCTTCTTTATATATATATATATATATATATATATATATATATATATATATACAATTAAATCAATTTAATTATAAGGGTTATGTATCTACCCATAACTGCATAAAAATAAATAATATGAAAAATCTATTGATCTATTAATACATTTTTTTTTAACCATTTCTGAACACTTAATGGTTAGGAATTACTCAAAACAATATTCTACAACAACATTACGTTATATCTCAAGGTTTTAGTTGAAAACGTGTACAAATATTTATGCCGAACTCATATCATAACACGCGTCGCTATAGCAACTACAATTCGATTCAATTATGCTCGCCTGACGTCGCGTGCGCAAAAGCGCGAGCGCACACATTTATCTTATACATTGAATTTTTATATACTTTTTATATTAACTTGTGAGATTTATTAATAAAGGCATAAATCAGTATATATCAGAGATGCTATAATGAGTTCTGGTTAAACTGAATTAGAGTTTATTAAGGTTTTCAATAGTTTTGAACTCACGCACGCGAATTGTAGTTGCTATAGCGACGCGTGTTATGATCTGATCGATATCTGCTGGTTGAGAGACGAGGCGACTTCAGAGACTTCTGGAGAACATTTTCTGTGCTGAGATTGTGATTTTCGACGGAGTTCAGAGAAGAGACTTTTATTTTAGGAGATCGGAGGATTTTTCTTTGAGTAGAGTTTTATTTTTGAAGGATTTCTGATTATTTCTGAGGAAAGACTTATTCTATTTTTCTCTTCTTATTTCAGATTTTTCTTTCTTTCTTTCTTTCTTTCTTTCTTTCTGTAATTAATTAATTGATTAATTAATTACCTTTTTGTTGATTAATTTCTTGTTTTGATTGGAGCTTGGAGGAGTTTGTCAATGGCTCATTTGGGTGAAAGACGAGGTGAGTGTTTTAATTTAGTTTGTTTATTATTGGTATGTTATTATAGTATGATGTTGTTCATTGTGTTAATGAAGTGATGTGAAGAAATGTGTGCAGGTTAACTCATTTAATCACACATTTATACCAGCTCAATGATCACATGTATTTTATTCCTTGTGTATGAAAATCAGTGAAATATGTGTTTAATTCTTTGACACAATTATAATGCTGGAGAATTAAAGAGCTGCTCAAATGCAATTCAAGACAATTAAAATGTAAAGTAACCTAATTGGATGTGAGCAGTACCATTGGTGGTTGATTATTAATAAATGTTGCTGATAAAGGCTGTAAGTGTTTGATGTGTGTAATATTGCAGGCTCGGGCCGCTCCAGATCCAGGAGTGCTGCTGTCTCTCAGACGGATGATCAGGAGCTTGAGAGACGTGGCTCTGGTGACGGCGCTCAGGAACCGCTGCCAAACCCAAACCAGCCGCTGAGCCAAGAGCTGCCTGGATACATCGCACCTCTGCCTTCAGAGTTGGCCGTTTCTGTGTCCACAGATCAGCCTCACAGGAAGAGGAAGTGGCAGAGCGGCAGCCAGGAGGATGAGCATCCGTCTCCTTCATACAGAAGAGCTGCCAAACGCTCCCGCAGAGGTCAGATACACTCATATTAAACACCTGATTAAAGACTCACTCAATGATTAGTCACTGAAAATGTTCTTCAGCTGAATTACAGTAACGTTCTGTAACAGGTTTAGATGCTGCAGCATGTTTTCTGTTAAAGACGTTTCTTGTGATCTTGTGTGTTGCAGAAGCGTATGTGAAGGGCCCATTGCTGGGGCGAGGAGGATTCGGCTCTGTGTATGCTGGGACCCGCAGGTCTGATGGACTGCCAGTGAGACATTTTCTTACCTCCTGCAGTTAAACAGCTTTTAGAAATGTTGATGTCAGTAAATGTCCCTCATGGGTGATAATTAGTCAGCGTGGTTTACTGTGCTTCATCTGTCTACAGGTTGCCATCAAGTACGTCTCTAAACGAGGAACACAGAGACTGAGAGTTGTGAGTTGAGAGTGAATCTGTTGCTCTGTTTGGTCTGATTCAGCGCTGGATATAACGGAGCGTTTGTCCCGCAGGAAGGTCAGGGTCGGCTGCCGCTGGAGGTGGCGTTGATGACCCTGGTCAATTCGGCTCCTGCCTGCCCCAACGTCCTGCAGCTGCTGGAGTGGTTTGACCGTCCCAGACGCTACACCATGATCCTGGAGCGCCCGCTTCCTTGCCAAGATCTGGAGAGTTTCTGTGAGAAGAACGGACGCCTGGAGGAGAGTCTGGCCAAGAAAGTGCTGCTGCAGCTGATAACGGCGCTGAAACACTGCGAGAGCCGTGGAGTCCTGCACCGGGACGTCAAACCAGAGAACCTGCTGATCTCCACAGACTCACATGACATCAAGCTGCTGGACTTCGGCTGTGGAGATCTGCTGAAAGACTCGGCCTACAAACACTTTGCAGGTTGGTTTGATCTCCCTGCAGTGATCTGTGTTTGTTTGTGGACTTTTGATGATCGAGCGAAGGGAATCTGTTTGGACTGGGGCCTCTTCAGATGATGTTTGTGGTCTTGTTGGGTCTCTCAGGCACTCTTCAGTACGCCCCTCCTGAGTGGTTTCGGCATCACCGTTATCATGCGGGACCGGCTACGGTTTGGTCAGTGGGGGTGACGGTCTACAACATCCTGTGCAGCTGTTTCCCCTTCAGAGGTGCATTGAGGGTCACCTCCAAAAGCAGACTGCTCTTTCCTAGAGAGCTGTCGACAGGCAAGAGACAGAAATCAGGTCCAGATCCAGGTGAAGCGTGTGGTTTTGTGTTCCTGAACACTGTGTTGTGTGTAACAGAGTGCCGTCAGCTGATTCGCTGGTGCCTCAGTGCAGCGGCATCAGATCGGCCCAGTTTAGACGACATTGAGCGCCACCCCTGGTTACACTGAGCAGGTGGCCAGTGACACACACTTATCTGACTCACAGCAGTCATGGCTGGATTGTCTTGTGAGGATCAGACTAGATAAATGCTTCTGATTGTTTGTATAGGGTGAGCAGGAGTGACACAGGAAGTGCAGAGAACAGCTTCCTGATCACCTACAGAAAGAGCAGAGGATCATGGACTAATGGCCGCCACACAATGAAGGGTTTTGATCCTCTGCTCCAGTCTGTGAGGGGCTCTGTGTGGATGCTGGAGGAGTCTGAACACACAGCAGCTGAAACCTCAGCCCGACGGGCCACAGATCAATATGTGTAGTTTCTCCACAAATACAGTCGAGAGAAGGGAGAAAAGTGTCAAGAAGCAGAACAGGATCAGAAAGAGTCTGGGGCAGAGTGTTAACTAGCATAATGTATTCATGGAAAAAAGTCCACTTGGTGTTAGACAGAATTTAAGTCACCAAAAAATTAAGTAGTAATTCAAGTAGTCCCCACAATGTTTACGAAACAGAAATGTTGAAATTGTACACATTCAAAAGCAATGAATATAATTAAATCAAATTGTGACAAAATGTTAAAGAATGACTTTGCTTTGGCTCATTTTAACAAAGTAACATAAACAAGCAGGAAGCTTACTCCATTAGGCCATAGTCTCTGCTTTTTATTATTTTCATTTTTAGTTTAGTAACTTTAACTTCTGCTTTAAAATAATTTTTGTTTTAAGATTACAATGTGATTTGTGATTTTAACCCTTTTTTTGCACATAATACATGCATACATGCTTACATTCACTTTATTTGTTTATAAAAAAAAATTCATAAAGAGTTTTTCATAAAGTGTACTCGACTTTTTATTTTCTTTTTTAAAATGTCATAAAAAATAGCAAAACCTAACTAAACAGTTACATAAAACAGTAAACTGTTTACCCCCCGCCCCCCTCGACCGCCCGCCACACTGATGTTACTTAAAACAAATTTCCAAGGTTGGCAGGTCGGCATTTGTACTCTTTTAGGTACATTCGTGTAACTTGATTTTTCTGTGTGTATTTTTGTTTTAATTTCATATTTTAAATAGTTTTGTATATATATTATTTTTTTTGTTATTATTCAGCTACCATCAGAGCTGCTCAGACATTCTTCTAGATGTTGTCTATAAAGAAGGAGAAGGAGGCTTTCTCACTCTGTCACTAGTGTGCAGAAAGTTTTATGGCATCAGTTTTCAAAGAAGAGCTCACTTTACCTGGCTGGACATTATGTATATTTACACTTTTCTTAACTGAACAAGTTTTTTTAAGATATTTAGAAAGTTTATTACATTACAGAGATTTGATTTATTTATTTTCGTAGGAATCGTTGACTGGAAGTCTGTCGGTCCAGATGTGAGGTGTGATGGCTGCAGATGCATCTACAAAAACACCACTGGATACTGTGGCCATGAAACGAAGGGGGTCTTCACAGCGTTCTGTTCAGACGAAGAGCTTGCTGGCTTCTGTTCTATAGACTGCTACTTCCGCATAAATGGATGAATGAATGAATGAGTGGTTTATTTATTTATTTATTTTATTTGACTTGAATTGGCAACTGAAACTAAAATCTAAATAAATGTTTTAGTGGATAAAGTTGTGTCTGTTTGCTTTGATAAAAAGGTTAAGCATTATTCTTTGATAAAGCTTTGTCTGTTTGCTAAATTGGTTCATGTCACTTGACAGAGGGTAACTAAACTCTTATGACAATTTTTTTGTTTTGTCAACTATATATTTTTCTCTATCAGGCAGAAGGCCTCCAGAATTCTTAAAAGAATTTGCAGATTTCCTCCCCGACCTGGTTACAGTTGATAAGTTGCCAATCATGGGAGATTTTAATATTCACGTTGACAATTCAAATGATGCATTAGGACTTGCGTTTACTGACCTAATAAACTCTTTTGGAGTCAAGCAAAATGTCACCGAGAAAAACTAACTTGGAAGTTTTTAGAATTGCATGGAAAAACAGTATGTCCAGCTATAGACAGGCTCTAAAAACTGCTGGGGCTGAGCATATACACAAACTCATTGAAAATAACCAAAACAATCCAAGGTTTTTATTTAACACAGTGGATAAATTAACAAATTACCAGATGACACCTGATTCAAATATTCCATCAACGTTTAATAGTAATGACTTTATGAATTTCTTCACTGATAAAATAGATAACATTTGAAATACAATAGCGAATGTAAATTCTACAGCGTCTAACACTTCAGTTGTAGGCAGTGCCTACAAATATAGGACAAGAAGAGCTAAATGAACTTATCACTGTAACTAAACCAACAACATGTTTATAAGATCCTGTACCCACTAAATTACTGAAAGAGTTGTTACCTGTAGCTGAAGAACCACTTCTCAATATCATTTACTCATCGTTATCTTTAGGTCACGTCCCAAAACCATTCAAGCTGGCGGTTATTAAGCCTCTTATTAAGAAACCAAAATTAGATCTTAGTGAACTGGCAAATTATAGGCCTATTTCAAATCTTCCATGCATGTCTAAAATTTTAGAAAAAGTTGTATCTGCTCAATTGAACTCCTTCCGGCAAAAAAAAATTATCTGTATGAAGAATTTCAGTCAGGTTTCAGCCCCCAGCATAGCACCGAAACTGCACTTGTTAAAATAACAAATGACGTGCTTCTTGCGACAGATCAAGGCTGCATCTCATTGCTAGTTTTACTTGATCTTAGTGCTACATTCAACACCATAGATCATGACATACTCATAGATCAATTACTAATCTATAGAGGCATTCAAGGGCAGGCTCTAAGATGGTTTAGATCCTACCTGTCCGATCGCTACCATTTTCTTTATTTAAATGGGGAATCATCTCATTTATCACCAGTAAAATGTGGAGTGCCACAAGGATCCGTCCTAGGTCCACTTATATTTTCAATATACATGTTGCCCCTTTGTAATATTATTAGAAAATACGGAATTAGCTTCCACTGTTATGCTGATGATACTCAGCTATATATCTCAACGAGACCAGATTCAACTTCTAAATTATCTAATATAACAGAGTGTGTTAAAAATTTAAAAGATTGGATGACCAATAATTTTATCCTATTAAATTCGGATAAGACAGAGATATTAAATATTGCAACAAAAAAACGTACACAGAATCTTGTAATTACAATCTGCAACTAGACGGATGTACTGTTACTACCTCTACAGTCAAAAATCTGGGTGTTATATTAGAAAGCAACTTGTCTTTTGAAAATCATATTTCCCATGTTACAAAAATTGCATTCGTCCATCTTAGAAACATTGCCAAGCTATGAAACATGTTATCGGTTTCTGAAGCAGAAAAGCTAGTTCATGTATTCATGACCTCTAGACTGGACTTTTGTAATGCACTTCTAGGTGGTTGTCCTGCTTCTTCAATAAACAAGCTACAGGTAGTCCAAAATTCAGCAGCTAGAGTCTTTACCAGGTCAAGAAAATATGATCATATTACCCCAGTTTTACAGTCTCTGCACTGGCTACCTATTGAGTTCCATATCAGTTACAAATTATCATGACTTACCTATAAGGCCCTAAATGGTTTAGCTCCTGCGTACCTAACTAGCCTTATACCATGTTATAATTCGTCACGCTCCCTAAGGTCATAAAACGCTGGACTTTCGGTAGTTCCTAGGATAGCAAAGTCCACTAAAGGAGGTAGAGCTTTTACATATTTGGCACCCAAACTCTGGAATAGCCTTCCTGATAATGTTCGGGGTTCAGACACACTCTCTCTGTTTAAATCTATATATTAAAAATGCATCTCTTTCGAATAATGCAGCTCTTAAATTGTGAGTGTAGTTGCATCTGATCAAATGCGCATTCTTATTCTTTAGCTTGGGTTAAACTAATTAATTTTACTTTGTTGGAACAGCAGCTATGCTGATGATGTCTCTATTTGTTTCTATGTTTTGCTACGGGATGTAGGATTTACACAAGCTCCAGTCTGGATCCAGAACACCTGAGAAGAGATGATGCTGACCCTGATGCTTATCCTGAATCAACAAACAGAACTAACAAATATTGCTACAAGTGTGACTGCATCATAATAATTGCTGTTAATAATATTCACCGTCTGGCTGACTACGTCTTGTATTCATTTTCATACGCGCACAAACTGACAGTCACCACTTATAAGCTACTACTAAATATTGTAGAAACGTTATTTCCTTTAAAGTTGCTTTGTAATGATTTGTATTGTACAAAGCACAAAAAAAAATAATTGAATTTAATTGAAAAGTCCCCCACCTTTCATTTCACCAATGAGAAACCTTTTAGCATGTTGCCTTACTTTTGTTTCACCAATGAGAAACCTTTTGGCATGTTCCCCACCTTTCGTTTGACTAATGAGAAACCTTTTGGCATGTTCCCTGCCTTTCGTTTGACTAATGAGAAACCTTTTGGCATGTTCCCCACCTTTCGTTTGACTAATGAGAAACCTTTTGGCATGTTCCCCGCCTTTCGTTTCACCAATGAGAAACCTTTTGGTATGTTCCCCACCTTTCGTTTGACTAATGAGAAACCTTTTGGCATGTTCCCTGCCTTTCGTTTGACTAATGAGAAACCTTTTGGCATGTTCCCCACCTTTCGTTTGACTAATGAGAAACCTTTTGGCATGTTCCCTGCCTTTCGTTTGACTAATGACAAACCTTTTGGCATGTTCCCCACCTTTCGTTTGACTAATGAGAAACCTTTTGGCATGTTCCCCGCCTTTCGTTTGACTAATGAGAAACATTTTGGCATGTTCCCCGCCTTTCGTTTCACCAATGAGAAACCTTTCGGCACGTTCCCCGCCTTTCGTTTCACCAATGAGAAACCTTTTGGCGTGTTCCCCGCCTTTCGTTTGACTAATGAGAAACCTTTTGGCATGTTCCCCACCTTTCGTTTGACTAATGAGAAACCTTTTGGCATGTTCCCCGCCTTTCGTTTCACCAATGAGAAACCTTTTGGTATGTTCCCCACCTTTCGTTTGACTAATGAGAAACCTTTTGGCATGTTCCCTGCCTTTCGTTTGACTAATGAGAAACCTTTTGGCATGTTCCCCACCTTTCGTTTGACTAATGAGAAACCTTTTGGCATGTTCCCTGCCTTTCGTTTGACTAATGACAAACCTTTTGGCATGTTCCCCACCTTTCGTTTGACTAATGAGAAACCTTTTGGCATGTTCCCCACCTTTCGTTTGACTAATGAGAAACCTTTTGGCATGTTCCCCGCCTTTCGTTTCACCAATGAGAAACCTTTTGGCATGTTCCCCACCTTTCGTTTGACTAATGAGAAACCTTTTGACATGTTCCCTGCCTTTCGTTTCACCAATGAGAAACCTTTTGGCATGTTCCCCGCCTTTCGTTTCACCAATGAGAAACCTTTCAGCACGTTCCCCGCCTTTCGTTTCACCAATGAGAAACCTTTTGGCGTGTTCCCCGCCTTTCGTTTGACTAATGAGAAACATTTTGGCATGTTCCCCGCCTTTCGTTTCACCAATGAGAAACCTTTCGGCACGTTCCCCGCCTTTCGTTTCACCAATGAGAAACCTTTTGGCGTGTTCCCCGCCTTTCGTTTGACTAATGAGAAACCTTTCGACATGTTCCCCGCCTTTCGTTTCACCAATGAGAAACCTTTCGGCACGTTCCCCGCCTTTCGTTTCACCAATGAGAAACCTTTTGGCGTGTTCCCCGCCTTTCGTTTGACTAATGAGAAACCTTTCGACATGTTCCCCGCCTTTCGTTTCACCAATGAGAAACCTTTTGGCGTGTTCCCCGCCTTTCCTTTGACTAATGAGAAACCTTTTGGCGTGTTCCCCGCCTTTTGGCATGCCCATTGCTCCTACCTGCATGTAGCTTTCACATGGTTTTGACTAGGTCCTGAGCTGTGTTTAACAAGAGATTATAAATAATCATACTCTTAAAAGCTATAACCACAAATAAGTAAATATATTAAACTTGTTCTTATGAATATACATGAGATGATCCAACATATTATAAGTTGTATCATAATGCAGTCCTTATAATGCTTTAAGGATACCCTTATAATGTATAATATGGGCTTCATAGAAAGTGTTAATACAAAAATACTTGAACAGAACAGAATGAAATAGTATTATTCCAGGGCCTGAACAATTAAATCAATTTAATTATTAGGGTTATGTAGCTACCCATAACTGCATAAAAATAAATAATGTGAAAAAAATTATGTAACTATAAATATATCCTAATATAGCCCAAATGTGGCCCATCTGGGACCCACAAATAAACAATAATGGGCAGCCTAACTGGGTTCCACAACTGTATCCAAGCTGGGCACACATTCAGCCCATCAAAGTCCCCACTCTGAGCCCATGCCCAGTTGACACCCACATAGCCCAGATAAATCCCATGCGGGACCCACATGGACATGTTGGCTGGGAGAAAGACAATATCTATTAATATATATTTTTAACCATTTCTGAGCACTTTATGGTTAGGAATTATTCACAACAATATTCTACAACAACATTACGTTATATCTCAAGGTTTTAGTTGAAAACGTGTACAAATATTTATGCCGAAATCATATCATAACACGCGTCGCTATAGCAACTACAATTCGATTCACTTATGCTCGCCTGATGTCGCGTGCGCAAAAGCGCGAGCGCACACATTTATCTTATACATTGAATTTTTATATACTTTTTTATATTAACGTGTGAGATTTATTAATAAAGGCATAAATCAGTATATATCAGAGATGCTATAATGAGCTCTGGTTAAACTGAATTAGAGTTTATTAAGGTTTTCAATAGTTTTGTACTAACGCACGCGAATTGTTGTTGCTATAGCGACGCGTGTTATGATCTGATCGATATCTGCTGGTTGAGAGACGAGGCGACTTCAGAGACTTCTGGAGAACATTTTCTGTGCTGAGATTTTGATTTTCGACGGAGTTCAGAGAAGAGACTTTTATTTTAGGAGATTGGAGGATTTTTCTTTGAGTAGAGTTTTATTTTTGAAGGATTTCTGATTATTTCTGAGGAAAGACTTATTCTATTTTTCTCTTCTTATTTCAGATTTTTCTTTCTTTCTTTCTTTCTTTCTTTCTTTCTGTAATTAATTGATTAATTAATTACCTTTTTGTTGATTAATTTCTTGTTTTGATTGGAGCTTGGAGGAGTTTGTCAATGGCTCATTTGGGTGAAAGACGAGGTGAGTGTTTTAATTTAGTTTGTTTATTATTGATATGTTATTATAGTATGATGGTGTTCATTGTGTTAATGAAGTGATGTGAAGAAATGTGTGCAGGTTAACTCATTTAATCACACATTTATACCAGCTCACTGATCACATGTATTTTATTCCTTGTGTATGAAAATCAGTGAAATATGTGTTTAATTCTTTGACACAATTATAATGCTGGAGAATTAAAGAGCTGCTCAAATGCAATTCAAGACAATTAAAATGTAAAGTAACCTAATTGGATGTGAGCAGTACCATTGGTGGTTGATTATTAATAAATGTTGCTGATAAAGGCTGTAAGTGTTTGATGTGTGTAATATTGCAGGCTCGGGCCGCTCCAGATCCAGGAGTGCTGCTGTCTCTCAGACGGATGATCAGGAGCTTGAGAGACGTGGCTCTGGTGACGGCGCTCAGGAACCGCTGCCAAACCCAAACCAGCCGCTGAGCCAAGAGCTGCCTGGATACATCGCACCTCTGCCTTCAGAGTTGGCCGTTTCTGTGTCCACAGATCAGCCTCACAGGAAGAGGAAGTGGCAGAGCGGCAGCCAGGAGGATGAGCATCCGTCTCCTTCATACAGAAGAGCTGCCAAACGCTCCCGCAGAGGTCAGATACACTCATATTAAACACCTGATTAAAGACTCACTCAATGATTAGTCACTGAAAATGTTCTTCAGCTGAATTACAGTAACGTTGTGTAACAGGTTTAGATGCTGCAGCATGTTTTCTGTTAAAGACGTTTCTTGTGATCTTGTGTGTTGCAGAAGCGTATGTGAAGGGCCCATTGCTGGGGCGAGGAGGATTCGGCTCTGTGTATGCTGGGACCCGCAGGTCTGATGGACTGCCAGTGAGACATTTTCTTACCTCCTGCAGTTAAACAGCTTTTAGAAATGTTGATGTCAGTAAATGTCCCTCATGGGTGATAATTAGTCAGCGTGGTTTACTGTGCTTCATCTGTCTACAGGTTGCCATCAAGTACGTCTCTAAACGAGGAACACAGAGACTGAGAGTTGTGAGTTGAGAGTGAATCTGTTGCTCTGTTTGGTCTGATTCAGCGCTGGATATAACGGAGCGTTTGTCCTGCAGGAAGGTCAGGGTCGGCTGCCGCTGGAGGTGGCGTTGATGACCCTGGTCAATTCGGCTCCTGCCTGCCCCAACGTCCTGCAGCTGCTGGAGTGGTTTGACCGTCCCAGATGCTACACCATGATCCTGGAGCGCCCGCTTCCTTGCCAAGATCTGGAGAGTTTCTGTGAGGAGAACGGACGCCTGGAGGAGAGTCTGGCCAAGAAAGTGCTGCTGCAGCTGATCACGGCGCTGAAACACTGCGAGAGCCGTGGAGTCCTGCACCGGGACGTCAAACCAGAGAACCTGCTGATCTCCACAGACTCACATGACATCAAGCTGCTGGACTTCGGCTGTGGAGATCTGCTGAAAGACTCGGCCTACAAACACTTTGCAGGTTGGTTTGATCTCCCTGCAGTGATCTGTGTTTGTTTGTGGACTTTTGATGATCGAGCGAAGGGAATCTGTTTGGACTGGGGCCTCTTCAGATGATGTTTGTGGTCTTGTTGGGTCTCTCAGGCACTCTTCAGTACGCCCCTCCTGAGTGGTTTCGGCATCACCGTTATCATGCGGGACCGGCTACGGTTTGGTCAGTGGGGGTGACGCTCTACAACATCCTGTGCAGCTGTTTCCCCTTCAGAGGCGCATTGAGGGTCACCTCCAAAAGCAGACTGCTCTTTCCTAGAGAGCTGTCGACAGGCAAGAGACAGAAATCAGGTCCAGATCCAGGTGAAGCGTGTGGTTTTGTGTTCCTGAACACTGTGTTGTGTGTAACAGAGTGCCGTCAGCTGATTCGCTGGTGCCTCAGTGCAGCGGCATCAGATCGGCCCAGTTTAGACGACATTGAGCGCCACCCCTGGTTACACTGAGCAGGTGGCCAGTGACACACACTTATCTGACTCACAGCAGTCATGGCTGGATTGTCTTGTTAGGATCAGACTAGATAAATGCTTCTGATTGTTTGTATAGGGTGAGCAGGAGTGACACAGGAAGTGCAGAGAACAGCTTCCTGATCACCTACAGAAAGAGCAGAGGATCATGGACTAATGGCCGCCACACAATGAAGGGTTTTGATCCTCTGCTCCAGTCTGTGAGGGGCTCTGTGTGGATGCTGGAGGAGTCTGAACACACAGCAGCTGAAACCTCAGCCCGACGGGCCACAGATCAATATGTGTAGTTTCTCCACAAATACAGTCGAGAGAAGGGAGAAAAGTGTCAAGAAGCAGAACAGGATCAGAAAGAGTCTGGGGCAGAGTGTTAACTAGCATAATGTATTCATGGAAAAAAGTCCACTTGGTGTTAGACAGAATTTAAGTCACCAAAAAATTAAGTAGTAATTCAAGTAGTCCCCACAATGTTTACGAAACAGAAATGTTGAAATTTTACACATTCAAAAGCAATGAATATAATTAAATCTAATTGTGACAAAATGTTAAAGAATGACTTTGCTTTGGCTCATTTTAACAAAGTAACATAAACAAGCAGGAAGCTTACTCCATTAGGCCCTAGTCTCTGCTTTTTATTATTTTCATTTTTAGTTTAGTAACTTTAACTTCTGCTTTAAAAGGCTTATTTTTGTTTTAAGATTACAATGTGATTTGTGATTTTAACCCTTTTTTTGCACATAATACATGCTTACATTCACTTTATTTGTTTATAAAAAAAAATCAGAAAGAGTTTTTCATAAAGTGTACTCGACTTTTTATTTTCTTTTTTAAAATGTCATAAAAAAATAGCAAAACCTAACTAAACAGTTACATAAAACAGTAAACTGTTTACCCCCCGCCCCCCTCGACCGCCCGCCACACTGATGGTACTTAAAACAAATTTCCAAGGTTGGCAGGTCGGCATTTGTACTCTTTTAGGTACATTCGTGTAACTTGATTTTTCTGTGTGTATTTTTGTTTTAATTTCATATTTTAAATAGTTTTATATATATATATTTTTTTTTCTGTTATTATTCAGCTACCATCAGAGCTGCTCAGACATTCTTCTAGATGTTGTCTATAAAGAAGGAGAAGGAGGCTTTCTCACTCTGTCACTAGTGTGCAGAAAGTTTTATGACATCAGTTTTCAAAGAAGAGCTCACTTTACCTGGCTGGACATTATGAATATTTACACTTTTATTAACTGAACACGTTTTTTAAAGATATTTAGAAAGTTTATTACATTACAGAGATTTTATTTATTTATTTTCTTAGGAATCGTTGACTGGAAGTCTGTCGGTCCAGATGTGAGGTGTGATGGCTGCAGATGCATCTACAAAAACACCACTGGATACTGTGGCCATGAAACGAAGGGGGTCTTCACAGCGTTCTGTTCAGACGAAGAGCTTGCTGGCTTCTGTTCTATAGACTGCTACTTCCGCATAAATGGATGAATGAATGAATGAGTGGTTTATTTATTTATTTATTTTATTTGACTTGAATTGGCAACTGAAACTAAAATCTAAATAAATGTTTTAGTGGATAAAGCTGTGTCTGTTTGCTTTGATAAAAAGGTTAAGCATTATTCTTTGATAAAGCTTTGTCTGTTTGCTAAATTGGTTAATGTCACTTGACAGAGGTTAACTAAACTCTTATGACACTTTTTTTTGTTTTGTCAACTATATATTTTTCTCTATCAGGCAGAAGGCCTCCAGAATTCTTAAAAGAATTTGCAGATTTCCTCTCAGACCTTCTGGTTACAGTTGATAAGTTGCTAATCATGGGAAATTTTAATATTCACGTTGACAATTCAAATGATGCATTAGGACTTGCGTTTACTGACCTAATAAACTCTTTTGGAGTCAAGCAAAATGTCACCGAGCCCACTCATCGTTTTAATCATCGCTAGATTTAATTATATCGCATGGAATCAATCTTACTGATATAGATATCGTACCTCAATGTAATAATATTACAGACCATGTCCTTGTATTGTGCATGCTGCGTATCACTGATATTAACTACATGTCTCAGCGTTACCGTCTATAGACAGATTCACAAATAGCCCGTCTGATCTATCTCAACTGCTATTTGTACCTAAAACTACACATGAACTAGACGAAATGACTGGCAACATGGGCACTATTTTCTCTAATACATTAGAAGCTGTTGCCCCCATCAAATTGAAAAAGGTTAGAGAAAAACGTACTGTGCCATGGTATAACAGTAATACTCACTCTCTCAAGAAAGAAACTCATAGTCTTGAATGCAAATGGAGAAAAACTAACTTGGATGTTTTCAGAATTGCATTGAAAAACAGTATGTCCAGCTATAGACAGGCTCTAAAAACTGCTGGGGCAGAGCATATACACAAACTCATTGAAAATAACCAAAACAATCCAAGGTTTTTATTTAACACAGTGGATAAATTAACAAATTACCAGATGACACCTGATTCAAATATTCCATCAACGTTTAATAGTAATGACTTTATGAATTTCTTCACTGATAAAATAGATAACATTTGAAATACAATAGCCAATGTAAATTCTACAGCCTCTAACACTTCAGTTTCATCCAACGCACCCAAAGATAAACTGCAGTCCCTACAAATATAGGACAAGAAGAGCTAAATAAACTTATCACTGTAACTAAACCAACAACATGTTTATTAGATCCTGTACCCACTAAATTATGTGGTGTATTTTGCCGGTTCTCCAAACAATCGAACTCAGCCAGGGATTTTTCTCTCAGAAGAAAAGATTTAATTTTAAGCAAAACAAAGCCAAGAGGTCCTTGCAAGGAGATCTCTCGAATGCAATTTGGTTTCTCCTTATATACACTATGTTGGGCGGTTCCACATAGTCAAACTTTTCTTTTAGACTACACTTTTCATCCATCCCTGGAGAGGAGAGGCCCTCTGCTTGATTTAGTATGAAGATAGGCCCTTTCTGGCCATATGTTTCTCCTCAGTTCTGAACATTCCAGGGCGTAGGCAACTTTCTATCCATTACCTATAGGATTATAATGGAAAAACAACTAGCAACAAAATGGCTTGATTCACATTGATTATTCTTGATTGATTAAAATCTTACTAATAAAAATCTTCCACATATTCTCCCCTTTGAGACGTAATAAGTCTCACATTTGATTGTTCTTATCCAGAGTGCTACTCCATAATCCAGTCATATTAGTTACACTACCTAGTGACTAAATAGGTCACATTATATTATCACCAGTGACTAGATTATGAAATTCCACTCTGAGGGATTACTGGACCAAACATCTCTCTCCTAATTTGACAAGGAGTGAGTAAAAGATCCAGTCTCCCTAACCCCTCTTTAATAGCAAACATTGTTAAAAGCATGAATGTGCAAATGGTTCAGCATTTGCCTGGTTATCACAGTTTTGTATAAAAGGCATAAAAATACATACACATACAAATACAAATCACATCACACATTGAATATCACAAGACTATAAGAGTTGAACTTCAGCTTAGATATGTATCAATTTCCCATTATTTTGATATCTTTGAATTTAATTTGCTTAACTGTGGCTTTGACTAGTAACCTCAATAGGAAGTATACAGTAAAATAGTAAATCTCCTGTCATTAATGCCATTCCTAAAAACTTTCCCTATTTAGTTATAAACTATGCTACCCATGCTCCTAACTGTAAATCGAACCAGTCTTACATTTTATTATCTTTTCCAACATTTTCTTTATCTACTATTCTTAGCCTTTTCAATTTGATCATTACTTCATTAAATGCTCCCTTCTATAAATACAGCATTTTCCCCAAAACATAACACATACTTTTCCTTCTTCAATTTTCTATTTTGCTCTTTTCATTCTATTTGTTGCATCCAATTGCTCTATTTTCCCTTCAAATCTTCCTACATCCATATTTCCCTTCTCATAACCTTCAAATTCTTCATCTACCATTACTTAACATTCTCTTTCCACCTTTTCTTTTCTATTTGTTGGCTCATATCTGCTCCCAAGTATTTTGATCTCAGTAGCAGTCCCATCACTCTCTCATTCCATCTTCACCAGGGAGACTCTTTGCGAGTCGTTGCAATGGTCTTTCCCTCGTTGGCAAGGGTGGGTCGTTACCAGCATGCCCTTCATCCCTCACTTCATGCTGTGTGGAGTTGTTGAAGCTGGTTGGAGTATTTTAAGGTTAGAGATGTGAACTCAGGTGTCACTCTGTAACCGTTTTTCTGATTCATGCAAGGCTCTCGAGATCATTTCTGCACCCTCACTGGTTCTCTTTGATGGAGCGAAGCATTCCTTGGTCTTACTGGAACTGCTGTCACCTGTAAATGGAAAACTTAAGAATTTTTTGTTAGTGTTATCAAGCATGCTAATTTGTTCATCTTGCCAGTCGTCCTTCTTGGTGTGACCTGTGGAAATTTAATGTGGGTTTAGGGCCCCCTGTCTTGGCCCCTTTTTGAGTTTTCACAATTCCAGTGCTGTCTTTACTATTTTTTAATTCCTTTCAATTTTATTCTCAACAATTTGCTTATTCAGTTATCTCTTTGTTGTGTAAACTGAGTTCCACTATTTTAATGGATAATTTATCTAGGCCTATGTTGCTCAGTAGCATAGGCCTTTTGACCTGGAAAACACTCAACCCACTGTATTTATTTTAACAGTCAGAAAGATAATATTTCATCCTTTTGACACAATCAGCTCCATCATGATATGCTGAAAAGAAAGTTAGATGTATGGGGTGGACAGAGCAAGCTTGCTTTGCTCTGCCTTCCCATGTTATAACGCTGTGCATGTGTGACACTGTTTTTCTTTCTGCCACAACAAAGACCTTGGTACTGACCAGGAAACTTAACCAAATTCATCCATGGTCATTATTTTTCTGGGCATAAGTTTGCCCTGTGGGCCCACAATCGAATTTGTATACAGCTGTTTGGGCAAATTGATTGAATTGCCTCAGTGTCTCGTCAGACATTCTCTTTCATGCCATACAACACCATCATTCATACTTTTTCACACACTTTCACTCCCCTTTTTTTTTTTCTCAAAATCTCATAGATTAATTTGTTTAGAATATTAGGCCTAGGCATTGGGCATTTGAGAGAGCCAATTATCATTTCTCAAATGTCATGTGTTTGTCTAATTTAAAGTTTAGTCAAATACTTTTTTGTTATTGCTCATGAGCAACTCTGAGAAGAGGATTGGAGATCTCTGCAAATCTTGGATCCGTGGCCATCAACATTTCCATCTGGTTATCCCCAGTGATGACAGTATATGTGATTACATGATTTTGGATCTTTGGAATAATCTTTTATTCATTATTATTTTATTCAGTTTTACCTTAGAAAATTACCTTAAAACAAAATGGAGTGACCAATATTTCTATTTTGTCAACCATATACATTTTTTCTATTGTTCATCAAGATACCCTTTTTTTATTTATTAATTTATTCTCTTCTTTCCCAAAGAGCTCAGCATTGTTGTCAAGTATTCAGTTGTGCATTTTCCCCTAGTTGTTTAATGAAACAGTCTTACTCTGCCAAATCCAGCTCCATGTTTATCTGATTGGTGAGTCAAGTACTCACTTCTGTCTGTCAAAATTATTTTTTCTTTAAGACATGAGGCTGGACTGGTACCTATTGAAAAGCAGATTGAGAGAGTTAGTTAAAACACAGAATTTAAGGAAGTGCTGTGAGACCAGTGAATAATCAAGAGTAAAACATAGTAAACAAGATAATGAAATAAAATATTTAACATTTGAAGCAGTCTCTATAGTGTTCATTGAATATGCAGCACCTGTGCACGTCCTGATTTTGCCAAGTCCGATGTGTTCCTAGGTCAACATATTTTGTTGACCCTGGAACAACATTTTACTCCAAAAATATATTCTTAACCATATCCCTACACCTAAACCTAACCTTAACCATGAGTAATCCCTAAAATCAGAGGAAATGATAGATGAATGACACTGATGTACAAGCACCAAACACTGATTTTAAGCATAAACTTCACAAAATCTATAAACTGGTTCTTCAAATCTGATTGGTTAATCACAATGTTGTTCCAGGGTCAACAACGATGTTGTCCCAGGAACATGTCTCACTTGGTAAAATCAGGTTAGGCCAGCACCTGTACACTGAAGGGATGGAAGTCCTTCTTGTTCGATCATCAGCCTGGGCTGTTGTACCGGGTTGTCAATCTGTGATGGCACTCAAAGACCTGATGTTGTGGTGTACGGTCTCCGTTGTTTCTCTGCTTCTTCTCAGTCTGGCTTCTGGTTGCTTTCTGCCAGAGTTTTGCATTTCATAATGTTCTTTTCACCCTCAGGAAAAGTCTCAAGTGAAAGATTCACCTTTTCCTGCTTTAATTCAGTCTTCTCCTTGCTGAAGTGTAATAATAATAATAATAATAATAATTCCTTACATTTATATAGCGCTTTTCTAGCACTCAAAGCGCTTTACATAGACAGGGGGTATCTCCTCATCCACCACCAGTGTGCAGCATCCACCTGGATGATGCGACGGCAGCCATAGTGCGCCAGAACGCCCACCACACAACAGCTTACTGGTGGAGAGGAGACAGAGTGATGAAGCCAATCAGTAGATATGGGGACTGTTAGGAGGCCATGATGGTCCGAGGCCAATGGGCGAATTTAGAAGTGTGTTCTTCTCTTTCAAGAGGGGAGGGGAACATCCATCAGCCCCTCCCTCTTCTTCTCTCTTCAGCTGTTTGCTGCTTTGCCATTCCTCGACAGACTCCATTTCATTGCTTTCCTTTGTCAAGGCACTGTTCCGAAAGTCATCTGAAATTTGAACACTCAGAGACTGCATTAATCAAATGTACCTATGTAACTTCTGACCAAATTGTGTCTGAGCAATCAGCTCTTTTCCTAATTTTCACTTTTCAACCTCTTCTTTCAGTGGTCCCTTAATAAAAACAAAATCATCTGGTTGAAAACCGCAGTTCTCTTATTCTTTGTTAGTAAAGCAAGTTCTTCATTGCAGGAAAATAGCAAGCATTTTTTCTTCTTTGCATAATGCAGAAACCAGCTACCTTTATTATCTAAGTATACTGCAATAAAACAAAATAAACCTTCCTTTTATATCAGCATGACATGCATATGGTAAAATAAAGACTTCAATCATAATTTTTCTTCTATATTTGTATACATGATTCAGAATAATCTAGTATTTGTGAATTAATGTTTCCTAACCAACATAAAATAATTCCTATTACTGTAAATAAAATAATTAAATTTAATTCTTTAAGCAACTAGTTCCCTTCCTCTTTGTAAAATGCCTATGGCTTTTGAATCAAAATGTCTATTAACTTGGTCACCCAATCTTGCTTTCATTCCACATTGCACAAGTTATTTCTTTTTATTTTTTACATTTACACAAGCCCAATCTCTGAAACTCTGTAATGGATTAACTTTCATACTGTGTCCCAGGGATAACAAGATACAAATTTTTAGATGTCTTCACATATTAGATATAAAATTTAAGCACGTGCATCTTTTAAATTCATCTATTAATATAAGTTATTAAATAATAAATGCATATCTTATTTTAATTAATTTATTATTATTTCTACATTCCACCATATCTGCCATCTCTATATTAGTCCATTTCTTGGAACATTTGTATTTATTTTTCTCTAAAACAACCTTCCTTCAGTTAACTTTATTGTTTTAGGGCTCCTGCACTTATCCTTTCTCAACACCAGTCTCTGTAACCTGATCACTCTCAAGTGATGGTCCAGGAGGGGAGAGCACCTCTTGCTCCACCCATGTAATACAACTTTAATGTGGAAACTTCCTCCCTTGCTCTCACTCCCACTGCACTGAGCTCACAAAATTTTCTCCCCTTTCACCCAGACATCCTAAATGCAAAAATCTATTATAGATCTTGGTTCAAACTTTATTGATGCTATTTTCCTAACCTCATTCACACTTTCTGCACTCTTTATTGAGCCAGAGTGCTTATTCTTGCATACTTTTTCCCTTTATCTAAGGGATAATCAGTCATTAATTGTCCTTTTATTATCAAGGCTCATCATACATTCATCCCTCTCAAGTGGATACTAGTTGCGTCCAACTCCACCCAGCCACCCTGAAGTGACGGTCCAAGAATGGTGCGCAACTTTTACCCACCCAACACAGAATTTATTTGTTCACACATTCATTCGTCCGGACACAGATACATCCACACAACAAAACACAGCTCACCTAGAGCTCCTTAAGGGCCCACCTATTTCTGTCCTTCGAGAATTTCACTTATACTTTCTCAAAGCGGTATCCGTGGGACTTTTCCTCGCGATTCCTTAATCTGCTTATCCGTTTATCACTGTCCTACCTGGCACAGCTATCCAATAAACACAGACCCACAGCATGCCATGTCTTTCTGCCTACACCATATTTGTCTTAAATCGAGGTTGCCTTACAAGGCCTTCCTATTAATAACCCAAATATGTGCATGCAGTTATTTCTTCTGGAGTAAAACCCCTTTTTCAATTTAGATATCATATTATTTTTCTAAACACTAATTATATAAGCAAAAATGCTTACCTTATTCTATGGTGGCCACCACTGTGTGTTGCTCATCAGTCAGCTCAAAAGCAATCGTCCACTCTGCTCCTTACCAGTCCCATCTGGGGTGCCAAATCTGTGGTGTATTTTGCCAGTTCTCCAAAGAATCGAACTCAGTCAGGGATTTTTCTCTCAGAAGAAAATACTTTATTTTAAGCAAAACAAAGCCGAGAGGTCCTTGCAAGGAGATCTCTCGAATGCAATTTGGTTTCTCCTTATATACACTATGTGGGGCGGTTCCACATAGTCAAACTTTTCTTTTAGACTACACTTTTCATCCATCCCAGGAGAGGAGAGGCCCTCTGCTTGATTTAGTATGAAGATAGGCCCTTTCTGGCCATATGTTTCTCCTCAGTTCTGAACATTCCAGGGCGTAGGCAACTTTCTATCCTTTACCTATGGGATTATAATGGAAAAACAACTAGCAACAAAATGGCTTGATTCACATTGATTATTCTTGATTGAGTAAAATCTTACTACTACAAATCTTCCACAATTAACGAAAGACTTGTTACCTGTAGCTGAAGAACCACTTCTCAATATCATTTACTCATCGTTATCTTTAGGTCACGTCCCAAAACCATTCAAGCTGGCGGTTATTAAGCCTCTTATTAAGAAACCAAAATTAGATCCTAGTGAACTAGCAAATTATAGGCCTATTTCAAATCTTCCATTTATGTCTAAAATTTAAGAAAAAGTTGTATCTGCTCAATTGATCTCCTTCCTGCAAAAAAAATTATCTGTATGAAGAATTTCAGTCAGGTTTCAGCCCCCACCATAGCACCGAAACTGCACTTGTTAAAATAACAAATGACCTGCTTCTTGCGACAGATCAAGGCTGCATCTCATTGCTAGTTTTACTTGATCTTAGTGCTGCATTCAACACCATAGATCATGACATACTCATAGATCAATTACTAATCTATAGAGGTATTCAAGGGCAGGCTCTAAGATGGTTTAGATCTTACCTGTCCGATCGCAACCATTTTTTTTATTTAAATGGGGAATCATCTCATTTATCACCAGTAAAATGTGGAGTGCCACAAGGATCCGTCCTAGGTCCACTTATATTTTCAATATACACGTTGCCCCTTTGTAATATTATTAGAAAATACGGAATTAGCTTCCACTGTTATGTTGATGATACTCAGCTATATATCTCAACGAGACCAGATTCAACTTCTAAATTATCTAATATAACAGAGTGTGTTAAAAATGTAAAAGATTGGATGACCAATAATTTTATCCTATTAAATTCGGATAAGACAGAGATATTAAATATTGCAACAAAAAAACGTACACAGAATCTTGTAATTACAGTCTGCAACTAGACGGATGTACTGTTACTACCTCTACAGTCAAAAATCTTGGTGTTATATAAGAAAGCAACTTGTCTTTTGAAAATCATATTTCCCATGTTACAAAAATTGCATTCTTCCATCTTTGAAAAATTGCCAAGCTATGAAACATGTTATCTGTTTCTGAAGCAGAAAAGCTAGTTCATACATTCATGACCTCTAGACTGGACTATTATAATGCACTTCTAGATGGTTGTCCTGCTTCTTCAATAAACAAGCTACAGGTAGTCCAAAATTCAGCAGCTAGAGTCTTTACCAGGTCAAGAAAATATGATCATATTACCCCAGTTTTACAGTCTCTGCACTGGCTACCTATTGAGTTCCATATCAGTTACAAATTATCATTACTTACCTATAAGGCCCTAAATGGTTTAGCTCCTGCGTACCTAACTAGCCTTATACCACGTTATAATTCGTCATGCTCCCTAAGGTCATAAAATGCTGGACTTTCGGTAGTTCCTAGCATAGCAAAGTCCACTAAAGGAGGTAGAGCTTTTTCACATTTGGCTCCCAAACTCTGGAATAGCCTTCCTGATAATGTTCGGGGTTCAGACACACTCTCTCTGTTTAAATCTATATATTAAAAACGCATCTTTCGTTTTACCAATGAGAAACCTTTTGGCACGCCCGCCACCTTTTGTTTCACCAATGAGAAACATTTTGGAATACCCCCTACCTTTGGCATGCCCATTGCTCCTACCTGCATGTAGCTTTCACATGGTTTTGACTAGGTCCTGAGTTTAACAAGAGATTATAAATAATCATACTCTTAAAAGCTATAACCACAAATAAGTAAATATATTAAACTTGTTCTTATGAATATTCATGAGATGATCCAACATATTATAAGTTGTATTATAATGCAGTCCTTATAATGCTTTAAGAATACCCTTATAATGTATAATATGGGCTTCATAGAAAGTCTTAATACAAAAATACTTGAACAGAACAGAATGAAATGGTATTATTCCAGGGCCTGTGCAGACTTCTCAGGTTCATACCTAAAAAATAAAAAATAAAACAGTAAAGAAAGAAAAACAGAAAAGGCAATTATTTTAAAATACCACTAAAACATTCACAAAAGCATTAAAAAGCATGCATGGTTATAAGTTGTGCCAGTACAAAAATGTCACTCAAAGGTATAGTTATACTACTAAAGGTAATATGAACAAGTTAAAAGTGACACTATTCAGTTTAGAAATGTAATTTTAAAAGTAATATTATTTTATTATTTTTCATTTTGTTATATATTCAATAGCACAAGTTATTGCTTCACACCAACAGCTTTATTCATGATTCATCTTTTATTTTTCAAAGCTGAACTTTAACAACACAGAATTATGAGAATATTAACCATATTTCATCAATGAACATAGCCTACAAGTAAAATCACAGATAACACATTTTGCCAGTGGAAAATAAATGGTGTAAATATAAAAATACAATTTTAAAAGTGTTAATGTACTTAATTAGAAAGACTATACAACAATATTCAGAGAACACATATCATCTCAAAACATAAAATGTTCTTCTTTATGGCGATGACTCTTCCCGCCTGCCTCATGATGGTCCAGCCGGTCGGCCAACAAAAAACCCTTTGAGGTACTTATGAATAAATAAAATAGGATTCTTCATAAAATAAATAATCTTATATTGTTACATTATGATATAACCCTTAATGAATAAAACATGAAATACATACAATTAAATCAATTTAATTATTAGGGTTATGTAGCTACCAATAACTGCATAAAAATAAATAATATGAAAAAAATTATGTGACTATAAATATATCCTAATAAAGCCCAAATGTGGCCCATCTGGGACCCACAAATAAACAATAATGGGCAGCCTAACTGGGTCCACAACTGTATCCAAGCTGGGCACACATTCAGCCCATCAAAGTCCCCACTCTGAGCCCATGCCCAGTTGACACCCACATAGCCCAGATAAATCCCATGCGGGACCCACATGGACATGTTGGCTGGGAGAAAGACAATATCTATTGTATAATGTATATTTTTTTAACCATTTCTGAGCACTTTATGGATAGGAATTATTCACAACAATATTCTACAACAACATTACGTTATATCTCAAGGTTTTAGTTGAAAACGTGTACAAATATTTATGCCGAAATCATAACATAACACGCGTCGCTATAGCAACTACAATTCGATTCACTTATGCTCGCCTGACGTCGCGTGCGCAAAAGCGCGAGCGCACACATTTATCTTATACATTGAATTTTTATATACTTTTTATATTAACTTGTGAGATTTATTAATAAAGCCATAAATCAGTATATATCAGAGATGCTATAATGAGCTCTGGTTAAACTGAATTAGAGTTTATTAAGGTTTTCAATAGTTTTGTACTAACGCACGCGAATTGTAGTTGCTATAGCGACGCGTGTTATGATCTGATCGATATCTGCTGGTTGAGAGACGAGGCGACTTCAGAGACTTCTGGAGAACATTTTCTGTGCTGAGATTGTGATTTTGAGTTCAGAGAAGAGACTTTTATTTTAGGAGATCGGAGGATTTTTCTTTGAGTAGAGTTTTATTTTTGAAGGATTTCTGATTATTTCTGAGGAAAGACTTATTCTATTTTTCTCTTCTTATTTCAGATTTTTCTTTCTTTCTTTCTTTCTTTCTGTAATTAATTAATTGGTTAATTAATTACCTTTTGTTGTTTAATTTCTTGTTTTGATTGGAGTTTGGAGGAGTTTGTCAATGGCTCATTTGGGTGAAAGACGAGGTGAGTGTTTTAATTTAGTTTGTTTATTATTGGTATGTTATTATAGTATGATGTTGTTCATTGTTTTAATGAATTGATGTGAAGAAATGTGTGCAGGTTAATTCATTTAATCACACATTTATACCAGCTCACTGATCACATGTATTTTATTCCTTGTGTATGAAAATCAGTGAAATGTGTGTTTAATTCTTTGACACAATTATAACGCTGGAGAATTATAGAGCTGCTCATATGCAATTCAAGACAATTAAAATGTAAAGTAACCTAATTGGATGTGAGCAGTACCATTGGTGGTTGATTATTAATAAATGTTGCTAATAAAGGCTGTAAGTGTTTGATGTGTGTAATATTGCAGGCTCGGGCCGCTCCAGATCCAGGAGTGCTGCTGTCTCTCAGACGGATGATCAGGAGCTTGAGAGACGTGGCTCTGGTGACGGCGCTCAGGAACCGCTGCCAAACCCAAACCAGCCGCTGAGCCAAGAGCTGCCTGGATACATCGCACCTCTGCCTTCAGAGTTGGCCGTTTCTGTGTCCACAGATCAGCCTCACAGGAAGAGGAAGTGGCAGAGCGGCAGCCAGGAGGATGAGCATCCGTCTCCTTCATACAGAAGAGCTGCCAAATGCTCCCGCAGAGGTCAGATACACTCATATTAAACACCTGATTAAAGACTCACTCAATGATTAGTCACTGAAAATGTTCTTCAGCTGAATTACAGTAACGTTCTGTAACAGGTTTAGATGCTGCAGCATGTTTTCTGTTAAAGACGTTTCTTGTGATCTTGTGTGTTGCAGAAGCGTATGTGAAGGGCCCATTGCTGGGGCGAGGAGGATTCGGCTCTGTGTATGCTGGGACCCGCAGGTCTGATGGACTGCCAGTGAGACATTTTCTTACCTCCTGCAGTTAAACAGCTTTTAGAAATGTTGATGTCAGTAAATGTCCCTCATGGGTGATAATTAGTCAGCGTGGTTTACTGTGCTTCATCTGTCTACAGGTTGCCATCAAGTACGTCTCTAAACGAGGAACACAGAGACTGAGAGTTGTGAGTTGAGAGTGAATCTGTTGCTCTGTTTGGTCTGATTCAGCGCTGGATATAACGGAGCGTTTGTCCTGCAGGAAGGTCAGGGTCGGCTGCCGCTGGAGGTGGCGTTGATGACCCTGGTCAATTCGGCTCCTGCCTGCCCCAACGTCCTGAAGCTGCTGGAGTGGTTTGACCGTCCCAGACGCTACACCATGATCCTGGAGCGCCCGCTTCCTTGCCAAGATCTGGAGAGTTTCTGTGAGGAGAACGGACGCCTGGAGGAGAGTCTGGCCAAGAAAGTGCTGCTGCAGCTGATCACGGCGCTGAAACACTGCGAGAGCCGTGGAGTCCTGCACCGGGACGTCAAACCAGAGAACCTGCTGATCTCCACAGACTCACATGACATCAAGCTGCTGGACTTCGGCTGTGGAGATCTGCTGAAAGACTCGGCCTACAAACACTTTGCAGGTTGGTTTGATCTCCCTGCAGTGATCTGTGTTTGATTGTGGACTTTTGATGATCGAGCGAAGGGAATCTGTTTGGACTGGGGCCTCTTCAGATGATGTTTGTGGTCTTGTTGGGTCTCTCAGGCACTCTTCAGTACGCCCCTCCTGAGTGGTTTCGGCATCACCGTTATCATGCGGGACCGGCTACGGTTTGGTCAGTGGGGGTGACGCTCTACAACATCCTGTGCAGCTGTTTCCCCTTCAGAGGCGCATTGAGGGTCACCTCCAAAAGCAGACTGCTCTTTCCTAGAGAGCTGTCGACAGGCAAGAGACAGAAATCAGGTCCAGATCCAGGTGAAGCGTGTGGTTTTGTGTTCCTGAACACTGTGTTGTGTGTAACAGAGTGCCGTCAGCTGATTCGCTGGTGCCTCAGTGCAGCGGCATCAGATCGGCCCAGTTTAGACGACATTGAGCGCCACCCCTGGTTACACTGAGCAGGTGGCCAGTGACACACACTTATCTGACTCACAGCAGTCATGGCTGGATTGTCTTGTTAGGATCAGACTAGATAAATGCTTCTGATTGTTTGTATAGGGTGAGCAGGAGTGACACAGGAAGTGCAGAGAACAGCTTCCTGATCACCTACAGAAAGAGCAGAGGATCATGGACTAATGGCCGCCACACAATGAAGGGTTTTGATCCTCTGCTCCAGTCTGTGAGGGGCTCTGTGTGGATGCTGGAGGAGTCTGAACACACAGCAGCTGAAACCTCAGCCCGACGGGCCACAGATCAATATGTGTAGTTTCTCCACAAATACAGTCGAGAGAAGGGAGAAAAGTGTCAAGAAGCAGAACAGGATCAGAAAGAGTCTGGGGCAGAGTGTTAACTAGCATAATGTATTCATGGAAAAAAGTCCACTTGGTGTTAGACAGAATTTAAGTCACCAAAAAATTAAGTAGTAATTCAAGTAGTCCCCACAATGTTTACGAAACAGAAATGTTGAAATTTTACACATTCAAAAGCAATGAATATAATTAAATCTAATTGTGACAAAATGTTAAAGAATGACTTTGCTTTGGCTCATTTTAACAAAGTAACATAAACAAGCAGGAAGCTTACTCCATTAGGCCCTAGTCTCTGCTTTTTATTATTTTCATTTTTAGCTTAGTAACTTTAACTTCTGCTTTAAAAGGCTTATTTTTGTTTTAAGATTACAATGTGATTTGTGATTTTAACCCTTTTTTTTGCACATAATACATGCTTACATTCACTTTATTTGTTTATAAAAAAAAAATCAGAAAGAGTTTTTCATAAAGTGTACTCTACTTTTTATTTTCTTTTTTAAAATGTCATAAAAAAATAGCAAAACCTAACTAAACAGTTACATAAAACAGTAAACTGTTTACCCCCCGCCCCCCCTCGACCGCCCGCCACACTGATGGTACTTAAAACAAATTTCCAATGTTGGCAGGTCGGCATTTGTACTCTTTTAGGTACATTCGTGTAAATTGATTTTTCTGTGTGTATTTTTGTTTTAATTTCATATTTTAAATATTTTTGTATATATATTATTTTTTTTGTTATTATTCAGCTACCATCAGAGCTGCTCAGACATTCTTCTAGATGTTGTCTATAAAGAAGGAGAAGGAGGCTTTCTCACTCTGTCACTAGTGTGCAGAAAGTTTTATGGCATCAGTTTTCAAAGAAGAGCTCACTTTACCTGGCTGGACATTATGAATATTTACACTTTTACTAACTGAACACGTTTTTTAAAGATATTTAGAAAGTTTATTACATTAATTCAGAGATTTTATTTACATGTATTTATTTTCGTAGGAATCATTGACTGGAAGTCTGTCGGTCCAGATGTGAGGTGTGAGGGCTGCAGATGCATCTACAAAAACACCACTGGATACTGTGGCCAAGAAACGAAGGGGGTCTTCACAGCGTTCTGTTCAGACGAAGAGCTTGCTGGCTTCTGTTCTATAGACTGCTACTTCCGCATAAATGAATGAATGAATGAGTGGTTTATTTATTTATTTATTTTATTTGACTTGAATTGGCAACTGAAACTAAAATCTAAATAAATGTTTTAGTGGATAAAGTTGTGTCGGTTTGCTTTGATAAAAAGGTTAAGCATTATTCTTTGATAAAGCTTTGTCTGTTTGCTAAATTGGTTAATGTCACTTGACAGAGGTTAACTAAACTCTTATGACACTTTTTTTTGTTTTGTCAACTATATATTTTTCTCTATCAGGCAGAAGGCCTCCAGAATTCTTAAAAGAATTTGCAGATTTCCTCTCAGACCTTCTGGTTACAGTTGATAAGTTGCTAATCATGGGAGATTTTATTATTCACGTTGACAATTCAAATGATGCATTAGGACTTTGTCACACCTGGACTCATTTAGTGTGTTTTTGCCCGTGACCCAGTTTCTGTCTTCCGTGTTTGGTTTGATTAGTTCCCAGGTGTGTCTATTCTATTCCTCATGTGTTCCATGTCCCTGTTAATTTAGTCATGCCTTCCACCTGTGTTTCCCCAATTATCCTTTTGTACATAAGCCTTGTCCTTTCAGTTCTGTTTTGTCGGGTCTCCTCACTTGTGACTAAATCACTCACTTACGTGTGTCTATCGCTGTGCTCCATGAATGGTATATATTAAAAGCCTTATTCCGTTTATCCTCGACTCCGTATTCCTTCAGGCAGCGTAAAACCGTGACAGACTTGCGTTTACTGACCTAATAAACTCTTTTGGAGTCAAGCAAAATGTCACCGAGCCCACTCATCGTTTTAATCATCGCTAGATTTAATTATATCGCATGGAATCAATCTTACTGATATAGATATCGTACCTCAATGTGATAATATTACAGACCATGTCCTTGTATTGTGCATGCTGCGTATCACTGATATTAACTATATGTCTCAGCGTTACTGTCTATAGACAGATTCACAAATAGCCCGTCTGATCTATCTCAACTGCTATTTGTACCTAAAACTACACATGAACTAGACGAAATGACTGGCAACATGGGCACTATTTTCTCTAATACATTAGAAGCTGTTGCCCCCATCAAATTGAAAAAGGTTAGAGAAAAACGTACTGTGCCATGGTATAACAGTAATACTCACTCTCTCAAGAAAGAAACTCGTAGTCTTGAACGCAAATAACTCAAACTCATAGAAAATAACCAAAACAATCCAAGGTTTTTATTTAACACAGTGGATAAATTAACAAATTACCAGATGACACCTGATTCAAATATTCCATCAACATTTAATAGTAATGACTTTATGAATTTCTTCACTGATAAAATAGATAACATTTGAAATACAATAGCAAATGTAAATTCTACAGCGTCTAACACTTCAGTTGTAGGCAGTGCCTACAAATATAGGACAAGAAGAGCTAAATGAACTTATCACTGTAACTAAACCAACAACATGTTTATTAGATCCTGTACCCACTAAATTAACGAAAGAGTTGTTACCTGTAGCTGAAGAACCGCTTCTCAATATCATTTACTCATCGTTATCTTTAGGTCACGTCCCAAAACCATTCAAGCTGGCGGTTATTAAGCCTCTTATTAAGAAACCAAAATTAGATCCTAGTGAACTGGCAAATTATAGGCCTATTTCAAATCTTCCATTTATGTCTAAAATTTTAGAAAAAGTTGTATCTGCTCAATTGATCTCCTTCCTGCAAAAAAATTATCTGTATGAAGAATTTCAGTCAGGTTTCAGCCCCCTCCATAGCACCGAAACTGCACTTGTTAAAATAACAAATGACCTGCTTCTTGCGACAGATCAAGGCTGCATCTCATTGCTAGTTTTACTTGATCTTAGTGCTACATTCAACACCATAGATCATGACATACTCATAGATCAATTACTAATCTATAGAGGCATTCAAGGGCAGGATCTAAGATGGTTTAGATCCTACCTGTCCGATCGCTACCATTTTGTTTATTTAAATGGGGAATCATCTCATTTATCACCAGTAAAATGTGGAGTGCCACAAGGATCCGTCCTAGGTCCACTTATATTTTCAATATACACGTTGCCCCTTTGTAATATTATTAGAAAATACGGAATTAGCTTCCACTATTATCCTGATGATACTCAGCTATATATCTCAATGAGACCAGATTCAACTTCTAAATTATCTAATATAACAGAGTGTGTTAAAAATGTAAAAGATTGGATGACCAATAATTTTATCCTATTAAATTCGGATAAGACAGAGATATTAAATATTGCAACAAAAAAACGTACACAGAATCTTGCAATTACAATCTGCAACTAGACGGATGTACTGTTACTACCTCTACAGTCAAAAATCTGGGTGTTATATAAGAAAGCAACTTGTCTTTTGAAAATCATATTTCCCATGTTACAAAAATTGCATTCTTCCATGTTTGAAACATTGCCAAGCTATGAAACATGTTATCTGTTTCTGAAGCAGAAAAGCTAGTTCATATATTCATGACCTCTAGACTGGACTATTGTAATGCACTTTTAGATGGTTGTCCTGCTTCTTCAATAAACAAGCTAAAGGTAGTCCAAAATTCAGCAGCTAGAGTCCTTACCAGGTCAAGAAAATATGATCATATTACCCCAGTTTTACAGTCTCTGCACTGGCTACCTATTGAGTTCCATATCAGTTACAAATTATCATTACTTACCTATAAGGCCCTAAATGGTTTAGCTCCTGCGTACCTAACTAGCCTTATACCACGTTATAATTCGTCATGCTCCCTAAGGTCATAAAATGCTGGACTTTCGGTAGTTCCTAGGATAGCAAAGTCCACTAAAGGAGGTAGAGCTTTTACATATTTGGCTCCCAAACTCTGGAATAGCCTTCCTGATAATGTTCGGGGTTCAGACACACTCTCTCTGTTTAAATCTATATATTAAAAATGCATCTTTCGTTTTACCAATGAGAAACCTTTTGGCACGCCCGCCACCTTTTGTTTTACCAATGAGAAACCTTTTGGCACGCCCGCCACCTTTTGTTTCACCAATGAGAAACCTTTTGGAATGCCCCCTACCTTTGGCATGCCCATTGCTCCTACCTGCATGTAGCTTTCACATGGTTTTGACTAGGTCCTGAGTTTAACAAGAGATTATAAATAATCATACTCTTAAAAGCTATAACCACAAATAAGTAAATATATTAAACTTGTTCTTATGAATATTCATGAGATGATCCAACATATTATAAGTTGTATTATAATGCAGTCCTTATAATGCTTTAAGAATACCCTTATAATGTATAATATGGGCTTCATAGAAAGTGTTAATACAAAAATACTTGAACAGAACAGAATGAAATGGTATTATTCCAGGGCCTGTGCAGACTTCTCAGGTTCATACCTAAAAAATTAAAAAATAAAACAGTAAAGAAAGAAAAACAGAAAAGGCAATTATTTTAAAATACCACTAAAACATTCACAAAAGCATTAAAAAGCATGCATGGTTATAAGTTGTGCCAGTACAAAAATGTCACTCAAAGGTATAGTTATACTACTAAAGGTAATATGAACAAGTTAAAAGTGACACTATTCAGTTTAGAAATGTAATTTTAAAAGTAATATTATTTTATTATTTTTCATTTTGTTATATATTCAATAACACAAGTTATTGCTTCACACCAACAGCTTTATTCATGATTCATCTTTTATTTTTCAAAGCTGAACTTTAACAACACAGAATTATGAGAATATTAACCATATTTCATCAATGAACATAGCCTACAAGTAAAATCACAGATAACACATTTTGCCAGTGGAAAAGAAATGGTGTAAATATAAAAATACAATTTTAAAAGAGTTAATGTACTTAATTAGAAAGACTATACAACAATATTCAGAGAACACATATCATCTCAAAACATAAAATGTTCTTCTTTATGGCGATGACTCTTCCCGCCTGCCTCATGATGGTCCAGCCGGTCGGCCAACAAAAAACACTTTGAGGTACTTATGAATAAATAAAATAGGATTCTTCATAAAATAAATAATCTTATATTGTAACATTATGATATAACCCTTAATGAATAAAACATGAAATACATACAATTAAATCAATTTAATTATTAGGGTTATGTAGCTACCAATAACTGCATAAAAATAAATAATATGAAAAAAATTATGTGACTATAAATATATCCTAATATAGCCCAAATGTGGCCCATCTGGGACCCACAAATAAACAATAATGGGCAGCCTAACTGGGTCCACAACTGTATCCAAGCTGGGCACACATTCAGCCCATCAAAGTCCCCACTCTGAGCCCATGCCCAGTTGACACCCACATAGCCCAGATAAATCCCATGCGGGAGAAAGACAATATCTATTAATAATTTTTTAAACCATTTTAACCATTTCTGAGCATTTTATGGATAGGAATTATTCACAACAATATTCTACAACAACATTACGTTATATATCAAGGTTTTAGTTGAAAACGTGTACAAATATTTATTCCGAAATCATAACATAACACGCGTCGCTATAGCAACTACAATTAGATTCATTTATGCTCGCCTGACGTCGCGTGCGCAAAAGCGCGAGCGCACACATTTATCTTATACATTGAATTTTTATATACTTTTTTATATTAACTTGTGAGATTTATTAATAAAGGCATAAATCAGTATATATCAGAGATGCTATAATGAGCTCTGGTTAAACTGAATTAGAGTTTATTAATCTTTTCAATAGTTTTGAACTCACGCACGCGAATTGCAGTTGCTATAGCGACGCGTGTTATGATCTGATCGATATCTGCTGGTTGAGAGACGAGGCGACTTCAGAGACTTCTGGAGAACATTTTCTGTGCTGAGATTGTGATTTTCGACGGAGTTCAGAGAAGAGACTTTTATTTTATGAGATCGGAGGATTTTTCTTTGAGTAGAGTTTTATTTTTGAAGGATTTCTGATTATTTCTGAGGAAAGACTTATTCTATTTTTCTCTTCTTATTTCAGATTTTTCTTTCTTTCTTTCTTTCTTTCTGTAATTAATTAATTGGTTAATTAATTACCTTTTGTTGTTTAATTTCTTGTTTTGATTGGAGTTTGGAGGAGTTTGTCAATGGCTCATTTGGGTGAAAGACGAGGTGAGTGTTTTAATTTAGTTTGTTTATTATTGGTATGTTATTATAGTACGATGTTGTTCATTGTGTTAATGAAGTGATGTGAAGAAATGTGTGCAGGTTAACTCATTTAATCACACATTTCTACCAGCTCACTGATCACATGTATTTTATTCCTTGTGTATGAAAATCAGTGAAATATGTGTTTAATTCTTTGACACAATTATAACGCTGGAGAATTATAGAGCTGCTCAAATGCAATTCAAGACAATTAAAATGTAAAGTAACCTAATTGGATGTGAGCAGTACCATTGGTGGTTGATTATTAATAAATGTTGCTAATAAAGGCTGTAAGTGTTTGATGTGTGTAATATTGCAGGCTCGGGCCGCTCCAGATCCAGGAGTGCTGCTGTCTCTCAGACGGATGATCAGGAGCTTGAGAGACGTGGCTCTGGTGACGGCGCTCAGGAACCGCTGCCAAACCCAAACCAGCCGCTGAGCCAAGAGCTGCCTGGATACATCGCACCTCTGCCTTCAGAGTTGGCCGTTTCTGTGTCCACAGATCAGCCTCACAGGAAGAGGAAGTGGCAGAGCGGCAGCCAGGAGGATGAGCATCCGTCTCCTTCATACAGAAGAGCTGCCAAACGCTCCCGCAGAGGTCAGATACACTCATATTAAACACCTGATTAAAGACTCACTCAATGATTAGTCACTGAAAATGTTCTTCAGCTGAATTACAGTAACGTTCTGTAACAGGTTTAGATGCTGCAGCATGTTTTCTGTTAAAGACGTTTCTTGTGATCTTGTGTGTTGCAGAAGCGTATGTGAAGGGCCCATTGCTGGGGCGAGGAGGATTTGGCTCTGTGTATGCTGGGACCCGCAGGTCTGATGGACTGCCAGTGAGACATTTTCTTACCTCCTGCAGTTAAACAGCTTTTAGAAATGTTGATGTCAGTAAATGTCCCTCATGGGTGATAATTAGGCAGCGTGGTTTACTGTGCTTCATCTGTCTACAGGTTGCCATCAAGTACGTCTCTAAACGAGGAACACAGAGACTGAGAGTTGTGAGTTGAGAGTGAATCTGTTGCTCTGTTTGGTCTGATTCAGCGCTGGATATAACGGAGCGTTTGTCCTGCAGGAAGGTCAGGGTCGGCTGCCGCTGGAGGTGGCGTTGATGACCCTGGTCAATTCGGCTCCTGCCTGCCCCAACGTCCTGCAGCTGCTGGAGTGGTTTGACCGTCCCAGACGCTACACCATGATCCTGGAGCGCCCGCTTCCTTGCCAAGATCTGGAGAGTTTCTGTGAGGAGAACGGACGCCTGGAGGAGAGTCTGGCCAAGAAAGTGCTGCTGCAGCTGATCACGGCGCTGAAACACTGCGAGAGCCGTGGAGTCCTGCACCGGGACGTCAAACCAGAGAACCTGCTGATCTCCACAGACTCACATGACATCAAGCTGCTGGACTTCGGCTGTGGAGATCTGCTGAAAGACTCGGCCTACAAACACTTTGCAGGTTGGTTTGATCTCCCTGCAGTGATCTGTGTTTGTTTGTGGACTTTTGATGATCGAGCGAAGGGAATCTGTTTGGACTGGGGCCTCTTCAGATGATGTTTGTGGTCTTGTTGGGTCTCTCAGGCACTCTTCAGTACGCCCCTCCTGAGTGGTTTCGGCATCACCGTTATCATGCGGGACCGGCTACGGTTTGGTCAGTGGGGGTGACGCTCTACAACATCCTGTGCAGCTGTTTCCCCTTCAGAGGCGCATTGAGGGTCACCTCCAAAAGCAGACTGCTCTTTCCTAGAGAGCTGTCGACAGGCAAGAGACAGAAATCAGGTCCAGATCCAGGTGAAGCGTGTGGTTTTGTGTTCCTGAACACTGTGTTGTGTGTAACAGAGTGCCGTCAGCTGATTCGCTGGTGCCTCAGTGCAGCGGCATCAGATCGGCCCAGTTTAGACGACATTGAGCGCCACCCCTGGTTACACTGAGCAGGTGGCCAGTGACACACACTTATCTGACTCACAGCAGTCATGGCTGGATTGTCTTGTTAGGATCAGACTAGATAAATGCTTCTGATTGTTTGTATAGGGTGAGCAGGAGTGACACAGGAAGTGCAGAGAACAGCTTCCTGATCACCTACAGAAAGAGCAGAGGATCATGGACTAATGGCCGCCACACAATGATGGGTTTTGATCCTCTGCTCCAGTCTGTGAGGGGCTCTGTGTGGATGCTGGAAGAGTCTGAACACACAGCAGCTGAAACCTCAGCCCGACGGGCCACAGATCAATATGTGTAGTTTCTCCACAAATACAGTCGAGAGAAGGGAGAAAAGTGTCAAGAAGCAGAACAGGATCAGAAAGAGTCTGGGGCAGAGTGTTAACTAGCATAATGTATTCATGGAAAAAAGTCCACTTGGTGTTAGACAGAATTTAAGTCACCAAAAAATTAAGTAGTAATTCAAGTAGTCCCCACAATGTTTACGGAATAGAAATGTTGAAATTTTACACATTCAAAAGCAATGAATATAATTAAATCAAATTGTGACAAAATGTTAAAGAATGACTTTGCTTTGGCTCATTTTAACAAAGTAACATAAACAAGCAGGAAGCTTACTCAATTAGGCCCTAGTCTCTGCTTTTTATTATTTTCATTTTTAGCTTAGTAACTTTAACTTCTGCTTTAAAATAATTTTTGTTTTAAGATTACAATGTGATTTGTGATTTTAACCCTTTTTTGCACATAATACATGCTTACATTCACTTTATTTGTTTATAAAAAAAAATTCAGAAAGAGTTTTTCATAAAGTGTACTCGACTTTTTATTTTATTTTTTAAAATGTCATAAAAAAATAGCAAAACCTAACTAAACAGTTACATAAAACAGTACACTGTTTACCCCCCGCCCCCCTCGACCGCCCGCCACACTGATGGTACTTAAAACAAATTTCCAAGGTTGGCAGGTCGGCATTTGTACTCTTTTAGGTACATTCGTGTAACTTGATTTTTCTGTGTGTATTTTTGTTTTAATTTCATATTTTAAATAGTTTTGTATATATATTATTTTTTTTGTTATTATTCAGCTACCATCAGAGCTGCTCAGACATTCTTCTAGATGTTGTCTATAAAGAAGGAGAAGGAGGCTTTCTCACTCTGTCACTAGTGTGCAGAAAGTTTTATGGTATCAGTTTTCAAAGAAGAGCTCACTTTACCTGGCTGGACATTATGAATATTTACAATTTTATTAACTGAACAAGTTTTTTTAAGATATTTAGAAAGTTTATTACAGAGTTTTTATTTATTTATTTTCGTAGGAATCGTTGACTGGAAGTCTGTCGGTCCAGATGTGAGGTGTGATGGCTGCAGATGCATCTACAAAAACACCACTGGATACTGTGGCCATGAAACGAAGGGGGTCTTCACAGCGTTCTGTTCAGACGAAGAGCTTGCTGGCTTCTGTTCTATAGACTGCTACTTCCGCATAAATGGATGAATGAATGAATGAGTGGTTTATTTATTTTATTTGACTTGAATTGGCAACTGAAACTAAAATCTAAATAAATGTTTTAGTGGATAAAGCTGTGTCTGTTTGCTTTGATAAAAAGGTTAAGCATTATTCTTTGATAAAGCTTTGTCTGTTTGCTAAATTGGTTCATGTCACTTGACAGAGGTTAACTAAACTCTTATGACAATTTTTTTGTTTTGTCAACTATATATTTTTCTCTATCAGGCAGAAGGCCTCCAGAATTCTTAAAATAATTTGCAGATTTCCTCCCAGACCTTCTGGTTACAGTTGATAAGTTGCTAATCATGGGAGATTTTAATATTCACGTTGACAATTCAAATGATGCATTAGGACTTGCATTTACTGACCTAATAAACTCTTTTGGAGTCAAGCAAAATGTCACCGAGAAAAACTAACTTGGAAGTTTTTAGATTTGCATGGAAAAACAGTATGTCCAGCTATAGACAGGCTCTAAAAACTGCTGGGGCAGAGCATATACACAAACTCATTGAAAATAACCAAAACAATCCAAGGTTTTTATTTAACACAGTGGATAAATTAACAAATTACCAGATGACACCTGATTCAAATATTCCATCAACGTTTAATAGTAATGACTTTATGAATTTCTTCACTGATAAAATAGATAACATTTGAAATACAATAGCGAATGTAAATTCTACAGCCTCTAACACTTCAGTTTCATCCAACGCACCCAAAGATAAACTGCAGTGCCTACAAATATAGGACAAGAAGAGCTAAATAAAATTATCACTGTAACTAAACCAACAACATGTTTATTAGATCCTGTACCCACTAAATTACTGAAAGAGTTGTTACCTGTAGCTGAAGAACCGCTTCTCAATATCATTTACTCATCCTTATCTTTAGGTCACGTCCCAAAACCATTCAAGCTGGCGGTTATTAAGCCTCTTATTAAGAAACCAAAATTAGATCTTAGTGAACCGGCAAATTATAGGCCTATTTCAAATCTTCCATTTATGTCTAAAATTTTAGAAAAAGTTGTATCTGCTCAATTGAACTCCTTCCTGCAAAAAAAAATTATCTGTATGAAGAATTTCAGTCAGGTTTCAGCCCCCACCATAGCACCGAAACTGCACTTGTTAAAATAACAAATGACCTGCTTCTTGCGACAGATCAAGGCTGCATCTCATTGCTAGTTTTACTTGATCTTAGTGCTACATTCAACACCATAGATCATGACATACTCATAGATCAATTACTAATCTATAGAGGCATTCAAGGGCAGGATCTAAGATGGTTTAGATCCTACCTGTCCGATATCTACCATTTTGTTTATTTAAATGGGGAATCATCTCATTTATCACCAGTAAAATGTGGAGTGCCACAAGGATCCGTCCTAGGTCCACTTATATTTTCAATATACATGTTGCCCCTTTGTAATATTATTAGAAAATACGGAATTAGCTTCCACTGTTATGCTGATGATACTCAGCTATATATCTCAACGAGACCAGATTCAACTTCTAAATTATCTAATATAACAGAGTGTGTTAAAAATTTAAAAGATTGGATGACCAATAATTTTATCCTATTAAATTTGGATAAGACAGAGATATTAAATATTGCAACAAAAAAATGTACACAGAATCTTGTAATTACAATCTGCAACTAGACGGATGTACTGTTACTACCTCTACAGTCAAAAATCTGGGTGTTATATTAGAAAGCAACTTGTCTTTTGAAAATCATATTTCCCATGTTACAAAAATTGCATTCGTCCATCTTAGAAACATTGCCAAGCTATGAAACATGTTATCGGTTTCTGAAGCAGAAAAGCTAGTTCATACATTCATGACCTCTAGACTGGACTATTGTAATGCACTTCTAGGTGGTTGTCCTGCTTCTTCAATAAACAAGCTACAGGTAGTCCAAAATTCAGCAGCTAGAGTCTTTACCAGGTCAAGAAAATATGATCATATTACCCCAGTTTTATAGTCTCTGCACTGGCTACCTATTGAGTTCCATATCAGTTACAAATGATCATGACTTACCTATAAGGCCCTAAATGGTTTAGCTCCTGCGTACCTAACTAGCCTTATACCACGTTATAATTCGTCACGCTCCCTAAGGTCATAAAACGCTGGACTTTCGGTAGTTCCTAGGATAGCAAAGTCCACTAAAGGAGGTAGAGCTTTTACATATTTGGCTACCAAACTCTGGAATAGCCTTCCTGATAATGTTCGGGGTTCAGACACACTCTCTCTGTTTAAATCTATATATTAAAAATGCATCTCTTTCGCCAAGCATTCGAATAATGCAGCTCTTAAATTGTGAGTGTAGTTGCATCTGATCAAATGCGCATTCTTATTCTTTAGCTTGGGTTAAACTAATTAATTTTACTTTGTTGGAACAGCAGCTATGCTAATGATGTCTCTATTTGATGCTGACCCTGATGCTTATCCTGAATCAACAAACAGAATTAACAAATATTGCTACAAGTGTGACTGCATCATAATAATTGCTGTTAATAATATTCACCATCTGGCTGACTACGTCTTGTATTAATTTTCATGCGCGCACAAACTGACAGTCACCACTTATAAGCTACCACTAAATATTGTAGAAACGTTATTTCCTTTAAAGTTGCTTTGTAATGATTTGTATTGTACAAAGCACAAAAAAATAAATAATTTAATTTAATTGAAAAGGCCCCCACCTTTCATTTCACCAATGAGAAACCTTTTAGCATGTTGCCTTACTTTTGTTTCACCAATGACAAACCTTTTGGCATGTTCCCCACCTTTCGTTTGACTAATGAGAAACCTTTTGGCCCTTTACCCGCCTTTCGTTTGACTAATGAGAAACCTTTTGGCATGTTCCCCGCCTTTCGTTTCACCAATGAGAAACCTTTTGGCACGTTCCCCGCCTTTCGTTTCACCAATGAGAAACCTTTTGGCACGTTCCCCGCCTTTCGTTTCACCAATGAGAAACCTTTCGGCACGTTCCCCGCCTTGCGTTTCACCAATGAGAAGCATTTTGCCGTGTTCCCCGCCTTTCGTTTCACCAATGAGAAACCTTTTGGCGTGTTCCCCGCCTTTCGTTTGACTAATGAGAAACCTTTCGACATGTTCCCCGCCTTTCGTTTCACCAATGAGAAACCTTTTGGCATGTTCCCCGCCTTTCGTTTGACTAATGAGAAACCTTTTGGCGTGTTCCCCGCCTTTCGTTTGACTAATGAGAAACCTTTTGGCGTGTTCCCCGCCTTTCGTTTCACCAATGAGAAACCTTTTGGCATGTTCCCCGCCTTTCGTTTCACCAATGAGAAACCTTTCGGCACGTTCCCCACCTTTCGTTTCACCAATGAGAAGCATTTTAGCGTGTTCCCCCGCCTTTCGTTTCACCAATGAGAAACCTTTCGGCACGTTCCCCGCCTTTCGTTTCACCAATGAGAAACCTTTTGGCGTGTGCCCCGCTTTTCGTTTGACTAATGAGAAACCTTTCGACATGTTCCCCGCCTTTCGTTTCACCAATGAGAAACCTTTTGGCGTGTTCCCCGCCTTTCGCTTGACTAATGAGAAACCTTTTGGCATGTTCCCCGCCTTTCGTTTCATCAATGAGAAACCTTTTGGCGTGTTCTCCGCCTTTCGTTTCACCAATGAGAAACCTTTTGGCGTGTTTCCCGCCTTTCGTTTGACTAATGAGAAACCTTTCGGCACGTTCCCCGCCTTTCGTTTCACCAATGAGAAACCTTTTGGCGTGTTCCCCGCCTTTCGTTTGACTAATGAGAAACCTTTCGACATGTTCCCCGCCTTTCGTTTCATCAATGAGAAACCTTTTGGCGTGTTCTCCGCCTTTCGTTTCACCAATGAGAAACCTTTTGGCATGTTCCCCGCCTTTTGGCATGCCCATTGCTCCTACCTGCATGTAGCTTTTAAATGGTTTTGACTAGGTCCTGAGCTGTGTTTAACAAGAGATTATAAATAATCATACTCTTAAAAGCTATAACCACAAATAAGTAAATATATTAAACTTGTTCTTATGAATATTCATGAGATGATCCAACATATTATAAGTTGTATCATAATGCAGTCCTTATAATGCTTTAAGGATACCCTTATAATGTATAATATGGGCTTCATAGAAAGTGTTGATACAAAAATACTTGAACAGAACAGAATGAAATGGTATTATTCCAGGGCCTGAACAATTAAATCAATTTAATTATTAGGGTTATGTAGCTACCCATAACTGCATAAAAATAAATAATGTGAAAAATATTATGTAACTATAAATATATCCTAATATAGCCCAAATGTGGCCCATCTGGGACCCACAAATAAACAATAGTGGGCAGCCTAACTGGGTTCCACAACTGTATCCAAGCTGGACACACATTCAGCCCATCAAAGTCCCCACTCTGAGCCCATGCCCAGTTGACACCCACATAGCCCAGATAAATCCCATGCGGGACCCACATGGACATGTTGGCTGGGAGAAAGACAATATATATTAATAATTTTTTTTTAACCATTTCTGAGCACTTTATGGTTAGGAATTATTCACAACAATATTCTACAACAACATTACGTTATATATCAAGGTTTTAGTTGAAAACGTGTACAAATATTTATGCCGAAATCATAACATAACACGCGTCGCTATAGCAACTACAATTAGATTCACTTATGCTCGCCTGACGTCGCGTGCGCAAAAGCGCGAGCGCACACATTTATCTTATACATTGAATTTTTATATACTTTTTTATATTAACTTGTGAGATTTATTAATAAAGGCATAAATCAGTATATATCAGAGATGCTATAATGAGCTCTGGTTAAACTGAATTAGAGTTTATTAATCTTTTCAATAGTTTTGAACTCACGCACGCGAATTGTAGTTGCTATAGCGACGCGTGTTATGATCTGATCGATATCTGCTGGTTGAGAGACGAGGCGACTTCAGAGACTTCTGGAGAACATTTTCTGTGCTGAGATTGTGATTTTCGACGGAGTTCAGAGAAGAGACTTTTATTTTAGGAGATCGGAGGATTTTTCTTTGAGTAGAGTTTTATTTTTGAAGGATTTCTGATTATTTCTGAGGAAAGACTTATTCTATTTTTCTCTTCTTATTTCAGATTTTTCTTTCTTTCTTTCTTTCTTTCTTTCTTTCTGTAATTAATTGATTAATTAATTACCTTTTTGTTGATTAATTTCTTGTTTTGATTGGAGTTTGGAGGAGTTTGTCAATGGCTCACTTGGGTGAAAGACGAGGTGAGTGTTTTAATTTAGTTTGTTTATTATTGGTATGTTATTATAGTACGATGTTGTTCATTGTGTTAATGAAGTGATGTGAAGAAATGTGTGCAGGTTAACTCATTTAATCACACATTTATACCAGCTCACTGATCACATGTATTTTATTCCTTGTGTATGAAAATCAGTAAAATATGTGTTTAATTCTTTGACACAATTATAACGCTGGAAAATTATAGAGCTGCTCAAATGCAATTCAAGACAATTAAAATGTAAAGTAACCTAATTGGATGTGAGCAGTACCATTGGTGGTTGATTATTAATAAATGTTGCTAATAAAGGCTGTAAGTGTTTGATGTGTGTAATATTGCAGGCTCGGGCCGCTCCAGATCCAGGAGTGCTGCTGTCTCTCAGACGGATGATCAGGAGCTTGAGAGACGTGGCTCTGGTGACGGCGCTCAGGAACCGCTGCCAAACCCAAACCAGCCGCTGAGCCAAGAGCTGCCTGGATACATCGCACCTCTGCCTTCAGAGTTGGCCGTTTCTGTGTCCACAGATCAGCCTCACAGGAAGAGGAAGTGGCAGAGCGGCAGTCAGGAGGATGAGCATCCGTCTCCTTCATACAGAAGAGCTGCCGCAGAGGTCAGATACACTCATATTAAACACCTGATTAAAGACTCACTCAATGATTAGTCACTGAAAATGTTCTTCAGCTGAATTACAGTAACGTTCTGTAACAGGTTTAGATGCTGCAGCATGTTTTCTGTTAAAGACGTTTCTTGTGATCTTGTGTGTTGCAGAAGCGTATGTGAAGGGCCCATTGCTGGGGCGAGGAGGATTCGGCTCTGTGTATGCTGGGACCCGCAGGTCTGATGGACTGCCAGTGAGACATTTTCTTACCTCCTGCAGTTAAACAGCTTTTAGAAATGTTGATGTCAGTAAATGTCCCTCGTGGGTGATAATTAGGCAGCGTGGTTTACTGTGCTTCATCTGTCTACAGGTTGCCATCAAGTACGTCTCTAAACGAGGAACACAGAGACTGAGAGTTGTGAGTTGAGAGTGAATCTGTTGCTCTGTTTGGTCTGATTCAGCGCTGGATATAACGGAGCGTTTGTCCTGCAGGAAGGTCAGGGTCGGCTGCCGCTGGAGGTGGCGTTGATGACCCTGGTCAATTCGGCTCCTGCCTGCCCCAACGTCCTGAAGCTGCTGGAGTGGTTTGACCGTCCCAGACGCTACACCATGATCCTGGAGCGCCCGCTTCCTTGCCAAGATCTGGAGAGTTTCTGTGAGGAGAACGGACGCCTGGAGGAGAGTCTGGCCAAGAAAGTGCTGCTGCAGCTGATCACGGCGCTGAAACACTGCGAGAGCCGTGGAGTCCTGCACCGGGACGTCAAACCAGAGAACCTGCTGATCTCCACAGACTCACATGACATCAAGCTGCTGGACTTCGGCTGTGGAGATCTGCTGAAAGACTCGGCCTACAAACACTTTGCAGGTTGGTTTGATCTCCCTGCAGTGATCTGTGTTTGTTTGTGGACTTTTGATGATCGAGCGAAGGGAATCTGTTTGGACTGGGGCCTCTTCAGATGATGTCTGTGGTCTTGTTGGGTCTCTCAGGCACTCTTCAGTACGCCCCTCCTGAGTGGTTTCGGCATCACCGTTATCATGCGGGACCGGCTACGGTTTGGTCAGTGGGGGTGACGCTCTACAACATCCTGTGCAGCTGTTTCCCCTTCAGAGGCGCATTGAGGGTCACCTCCAAAAGCAGACTGCTCTTTCCTAGAGAGCTGTCGACAGGCAAGAGACAGAAATCAGGTCCAGATCCAGGTGAAGCGTGTGGTTTTGTGTTCCTGAACACTGTGTTGTGTGTAACAGAGTGCCGTCAGCTGATTCGCTGGTGCCTCAGTGCAGCGGCATCAGATCGGCCCAGTTTAGACGACATTGAGCGCCACCCCTGGTTACACTGAGCAGGTGGCCAGTGACACACACTTATCTGACTCACAGCAGTCATGGCTGGATTGTCTTGTTAGGATCAGACTAGATAAATGCTTCTGATTGTTTGTATAGGGTGAGCAGGAGTGACACAGGAAGTGCAGAGAACAGCTTCCTGATCACCTACAGAAAGAGCAGAGGATCATGGACTAATGGCCGCCACACAATGAAGGGTTTTGATCCTCTGCTCCAGTCTGTGAGGGGCTCTGTGTGGATGCCGGAGGAGTCTGAACACACAGCAGCTGAAACCTCAGCCCGACGGGCCACAGATCAATATGTGTAGTTTCTCCACAAATACAGTCGAGAGAAGGGAGAAAAGTGTCAAGAAGCAGAACAGGATCAGAAAGAGTCTGGGGCAGAGTGTTAACTAGCATAATGTATTCATGGAAAAAAGTCCACTTGGTGTTAGACAGAATTTAAGTCACCAAAAAATTAAGTAGTAATTCAAGTAGTCCCCACAATGTTTACGAAACAGAAATGTTGAAATTGTACACATTCAAAAGCAATGAATATAATTAAATCAAATTGTGACAAAATGTTAAAGAATGACTTTGCTTTGGCTCATTTTAACAAAGTAACATAAACAAGCAGGAAGCTTACTCCATTAGGCCATAGTCTCTGCTTTTTATTATTTTCAGTTTTAGCTTAGTAACTTTAAATTCTGCTTTAAAATAATTTTTGTTTTAAGATTACAATGTGATTTGTGATTTTAACCCTTTTTTTGCACATAATACATGCTTACATTCACTTTATTTGTTTATAAAAAAAAATTCAGAAAGAGTTTTTCATAAAGTGTACTCGACTTTCTATTTTATTTTTTAAAGTGTCATAAAAAAATAGCAAAACCTAACTAAACAGTTACATAAAACAGTAAACTGTTTACCCCCCGCCCCCCTCGACCGCCCGCCACACTGATGGTACTTAAAACAAATTTCCAAGGTTGGCAGGTCGGCATTTGTACTCTTTTAGGTACATTCGTGTAACTTGATTTTTCGGTGTGTATTTTTGTTTTAATTTCATATTTTAAATAGTTTTGTATATATATTATTTTTTTTGTTAATATTCAGCTACCATCAGAGCTGCTCAGACATTCTTCTAGATGTTGTCTATAAAGAAGGAGAAGGAGGCTTTCTCACTCTGTCACTAGTGTGCAGAAAGTTTTATGGCATCAGTTTTCAAAGAAGAGCTCACTTTACCTGGCTGGACATTATGTATATTTACACTTTTATTAACTGAACAAGTTTTTTTAAGATATTTAGAAAGTTTATTACATTACAGAGATTTTATTTATTTATTTTGGTAGGAATCGTTGACTGGAAGTCTGTCGGTCCAGATGTGAGGTGTGATGGCTGCAGATGCATCTACAAAAACACCACTGGATACTGTGGCCATGAAACGAAGGGGGTCTTCACAGCGTTCTGTTCAGACGAAGAGCTTGCTGGCTTCTGTTCTATAGACTGCTACTTCCGCATAAATGAATGAATGAATGAATGAGTGGTTTATTTATTTATTTATTTTATTTGACTTGAATTGGCAACTGAAACTAAAATCTAAATAAATGTTTTAGTGGATAAAGCTGTGTCTGTTTGCTTTGATAAAAAGGTTAAGCATTATTCTTTGATAAAGCTTTGTCTGTTTGCTAAATTGGTTCATGTCACTTGACAGAGGTTAACTAAACTCTTATGACAATTTTTTTGTTTTGTCAACTATATATTTTTCTCTATCAGGCAGAAGGCCTCCAGAATTCTTAAAAGAATTTGCAGATTTCCTCTCAGACCTTCTGGTTACAGTTGATAAGTTGCTAATCATGGGAGATTTTAATATTCACATTGACAATTCAAATGATGCATTAGGACTTGCGTTTACTGACCTAATAAACTCTTTTGGAGTCAAGCAAAATGTCACCGAGCCCACTCATCGTTTTAATCATCGCTAGATTTAATTATATCGCATGGAATCGATCTTACTGATATAGAAATCGTACCTCAATGTGATAATACTACAGACCATGTCCTTGTATTGTGCATGCTGCGTATCACTGATATTAACTATAGGTCTACACATGAACTAGATGAAATGACTGACAACATGGGCACTATTTTCTCTAATACATTACAAGCTTTTGCCCCCATCAAATTGAAAAAGGTTAGAGAAAAATGTACTGTGCCATGGTATAACAGTAATACTCACTCTCTCAAGAAAGAAACTCGTAGTCTTGAACACAAATGGAGAAAAACTAACTCGGAAGTTTTTAGAATTGCATGGAAAAACAGTATGTCCAGCTATAGACAGGCTCTAAAAACTGCTGGGGCAGAGCATATACACAAACTCATTGAAAATAACCAAAACAATCCAAGGTTTTTATTTAACAGAGTGGATAAATTAACAAATTACCAGATGACACCTGATTCAAATATTCCATCAACGTTTAATAGTAATGACTTTATGAATTTCTTCACTGATAAAATAGATAACATTTGAAATACAATAGCGAATGTAAATTCTACAGCCTCTAACACTTCAGTTTCATCCAACGCACCCAAAGATAAACTGCAGTGCCTACAAATATAGGACAAGAAGAGCTAAATAAACTTATCACTGTAACTAAACCAATGTTGCCCCCTTGGACAATGACAACGACAGCTTTTCTTTTTTTGTAGATTTATTTGCCCCGGTTGTTTTTTCCTCTTTTGTTTTCTGTGACAGATTCTGGGGCTGAAAAGTTTTTACATGAACAAAACGTGTTACCCCTCCTTCTTCTCACAGCGCCCCCAACAGTACATCATTTATGAAACTTTTAACATTTATCCTCTACATTATATTAGTAAGAAATATCTACAATAAACACAGACATTAAACAAATTAAATAATTATTTGTGGTCCTTACACCCTCCCCCACTAAAAAAAATAAAATGTTACAAAACATTTTTTATTTACTATCTCTGGGTATATACTGAAAATGTAAGTTTCAATTACAGTGTAATGTACATGCTTTTTCAGCTTAACAATATAGTTTACTTCCATACAACTGTCACATAATAACAATGATCTAAACTTTTAGATTTATTGCATGTTGAGAGATGTCTTGTCTTTAGGCTCGCTGGTGGGCCCCCCAGAACATCCTGCAATGACAAGTGGACACAACCATCTACACCTCCACAATGTATTAACACATTTCAAATGTCACCTAAGTATTGCATTAATCTCTTAGCGTTTCATCCAGCCTATCAAATATACCTTTAGCTGACCAACCTATAACTCTGCTTTAAAGCATTATTGTGATTGTAAACTTACAAAACCCTAAACTGTATATAACTCACTTAACAAAATTATTACTTTGAACATAAATTTTTTCCAACTCTCACTAGTGTTACTTAGTATGAAGGATACAAATTCAGGTGATCGATGCTCAGCTGGGGTTGTACACAGCAGGTTCTCACGTCAGTATTTCCACCACAAACACTCCAGTTCACTGGTCGAAGCGTGGGCTCACCCAGGGTGTCATACGTGTACAGATTCCTAGGTTGCCTGGTTCTGGCAGAAGTTCTCCTGATAGGTTCAGATGCCAAATCACTATCTTCATGCTCGGCTTCTCCAATGAATCTTTCCTCCAGCTCCTGCTCCCCTTGAAGATCTCCCAGCACTTCTTCATCTGACTTATCCGAATCAGGTATGTTTACAGATTCGTCAACGAGTTCTTCAATGTCAGTTTCCTTTTCAGGTTTCCTGTTTCTCTCCTCTCTTCCAGGATGAAATTCTGCTGCACATGGATCCAGATATGTTCCTGCTCTCTGCATTGGAACCCACAAGTCAACCTCCTCATCGTTGGAACTGTCAGTGCTTTCATGGTGAGTATTTAGTCGTGGTTGTGCTCTCTGTTTTGAACTGTTCCTCTGACATCCTTTTCTTTCCAGACGAACATCAGGTGTCCTCTGCTCATCAACCAGGTAAGGACAAGGCAATAGAAGGTTCCGGTGCAGCACTCTTTCCCTTCCAGTCACATCCAACGGTCCGACTACATACACCGGGCCATCTCCTCTCCTTTCTTTCACCACATACGTTTGCTTTTCCCAGAACGCTCGCAGTTTTCCTGGGCCACCTCTTTCTGACAGGTTCCTCACCAACACATGATCCCCTGGCTCCAGGGCAGAACTCCATGCCTTCCGATTGTAATTTCTTTGCCCCCTTGCAGCAGCCTTCTTCATGTTCTTTTTTGCAATCTCGTATGCTTCTTGCATAGACCTTTTCCACTTTTCAGCGTAGTCGGTGTGAGACGGAGTGTTCTTTACTTGCTTTGTGGGGAACACAAGATCAATTGGAAGAACTGGCTCTCGACCAAAAAGTAGAAAGAATGGAGAAAACCCGGTTGACTCGTGCACAGTAGAATTATAGGCGTGGACAACTTTGTTCAGGTGTTCTGCCCAATTCGACTTCTCTGTTTCCTCTAGGGTCCTCAACATCCCCAACAATGTCCTATTAAACCTCTCTGCCGGGTTAGCTTGGGGGTGGTAGGGGGTTGTACGAGAATGCCTAATCCCACAGTAACTCTGTAGCTTTTGGAACAGGCTGTTCTCAAACTCCCTCCCCTGGTCATGGTGGATCTTTCCAGGATAACCAAAACGCATGATGAAATCTTCAAAGATTTTCCGGGCTGCGGTCTTTCCAGACTTGTTTCTGGTGGCATAAGCCTGAGCAAACTTTGAAAAATGGTCAATGACCACGAGGATATACTCTGCTCCCCCTCTGCTTCTCTCCAGGTGCAGGTAATCAATCAAAATCATCTCAAATGGAGCTGCTGTCTCAATGCTCTGGATTGGAGTTCTGGTGATCCGGTTTGGTTTCTTTTGTCTTAGGCATCGACACACTCTTGTGACATAATGTTCCATCTCTTCTCTCATTTTCGGCCAGAAGAACCGTGCACGAGCTGCTGCCACCATACGATCGGCACCTAGGTGGGCCATGTCTTCATGTAAGTACTTATATATCATACTTTTCAAGTTTTCTGGAATAACTAACTGAGTTCTGGTCATTATTTTTCTTTGTAGGATACCTTCCTCATTAATCTGCAGGTGATGCCATTCTCGTAAGAGTCGTCTCACAGCTTCCGGTTCCCTCAATTTTTCTTTGTGTTTGAGATTGATTTGTTTTTGTTTCAGATCAAGTACTCGGCTGATGACTGGATCACTCAGCTGGGCACTCCTGATATCCTGCGGTGTTAGCCGTTGACAGATCTCTGGTCCACCCTTCAGCTCCTCTGGTAAGACATCTATATTGCAAGTGATTGCAGATATCCAATCCACGTCCGCACGTCGTTGGGCTTTTAGGACTTCCCCAATTGATCCCAGCACTTCTGGCTCACATTCCTGAGTACACTCTCTGACTGTGACTTCAATGGGAACTGATCTCCGTGATAAGAAATCTGCATCTCGATTTGCCGTTCCTGGTCTATATTTCAAAGTGAAACGGTAGTCTGCCAGCTCAGAAACCCACCGTTGACCCGCTGCATTGAGCTTTGCCGTTTTCATGACATATGTCAACGGGTTATTATCACTGTAGACAGTGAAATGTGGCGCATGAAATAGGAAATCCCGGAAACGCTCTGTGATCGCCCATTTGAGTCCGAGGAACTCCAACTTCCCAGAATGCAGCTTGTAGTTCTTTTCGGCAGGGGTCAGGGTCCGAGACCCATAACCAATTACTCGGAGTTTGCCTCCCTGTCGTTGGTACAGTACGGCTCCCAGCCCTTCTTCTGACGCATCAACATGAAGGACAAACGGCTGTTCAAAGTCTGGGTATGCCATTATGGGTGGGTTTGACAACTCCGCGATCAGCTTCTCCAGCGCTTCCTGATGTCGCCCTGTCCACTCTACTGGCTGTGATGGAGGTGCTTGCGAGGATGAGTTCCCTCTTTTTCCTGAGCCTTTCGTCTTGCACATACTGGGCTTTGTTAACAGTTCATATAAAGGCTTGGCTATTCTGGCAAAGTCTGCAATGTATGATCTGTAGTAACCAAGGAAACCCATGAGCTTCCTCACCTCACGAACAGTGCTTGGTGTTTCCCACTTTAGTGCTTGCACAGCCTCTTTTTCTTTGGGGTTCATGCTGTACCCCTGTTCAGAGATGATGCGGCCCACATAGCAGACTTCCCGCTTAAAGAAGTCACATTTCCTTGGCCTTAGCTTGATACCACACTGTTCCTGTCGCTGTAGCACTTTCTTCAAGTCCTCTAGGTGCTGTTCGAAGTCCTTGCTGAAGACTAACACGTCGTCAAGATAGGGAACACAGATATCATCCCTTAACTCTCCTAGACACTCTTCCATGTACCTCTGAAAAGCGGCTGGTGCATTTGTGAGGCCAAAAGGTATCCGCACCCATTCGTAAAAACCCCAGGGTGTTATGAATGCTGTGTATGCCCTACTGTCTTTACCCATGAAGCCCTGATGATAAGCTTTACCCTGGTCCAGCACAGTGAACCAGGAGTTCCCCCCTAGATTTTCTAGGATCTCTTGGATTCGTGGGATAGGATGCCTGTCAGGGTATGTCTTCTCGTTGAGCAGCCGGTAGTCCACACATAGACGCAAGCTCCCATCCTTCTTTCTCACACACACAACCGGCGAGGAATAGGAGGATGTTGACTTTTGGATCCACCCCTGACTCAGCAAGTTCTGTATGTGGGTCTTCACCTCTTGATACAGGGGTCGTGGTATTGCATTGTACGTCTTTTGAACAGGGATGTTGTCTTTCAAACGAATGTCCATTGTGAGATCCTGAATACATCCAGTATCCCAGTCATCCTTAGCAAACACTCCACTATTCTCTCTCAACAGCTGTCTCACACGCTCCTGTTGTTCCCCAGGTAAGTGACTGAGGTCCACTGGAGGGTCCCATCCTTCACTCTCCTGAACCCTGATTGGAGTCTCTGGAGTTGAGTCATTTTCACATTGTGATATCTGAAATTGGGATTCAGATGGAGGCGGTGGTTTCACTTCCAGCTGATGGATGGCATCCACTGTATGCAGCCACCCCAGGACAGTTTGTGCTGTAAGTGTCACCTCTTCTTTCGTGGTATTTTCCACCATCACTGTAATGTTGTCATTCTCGTTTTGAGGCATCTGAATAAGCTGTTTGTTTACCTTAATACCTGCCGGCCAGGGTACTTCTGAATTGGGCTCCAGCATCACGTGTGTTCCAAGGGTAACCGTCCTATTCAGTTTGCCACAGCTGACGTTCACTCTCGCGCACCTTGGAAGAATTATGGATTTTCGTCCCAGTCTTGCAATTTGACAGCTGCTGCTGTTTTTGCGTTTCTTCAGCAGTGACAGAACGGCTTTTGCTTTCCTAGGGCTAACTTCCAGAGATGAACTCAGTGTGTTCACAAGAAAACTCAAAGGAATCTGCTGGGCTGCGTTAGCTTGGACCAATTCCTCAATCACATTAAAGCCAATTATGGGTTTCTCCAATTCACTGGATGTAATGAGAATTGGTGCCAGCAGGTGTGTGCCCCCTCCTTCAGTCTCAGTGTTTCCAGACAGACAAAATTCCACTTCCATCCAGCCTTCATATGGTATGCTCGTCCCATTTGCCGCTGTGAGGTTGAGTTCTCCCTCCTCAAGTAGCTCTCTCACTGGTCTCACCTCTGTGTCAGGGAGATGTCTCTTCTTCCACTCCGAGCCCACGATTGACACCTGTGACCCTGTGTCCCAAAGCACTGCTGTATTAACACCTCCAAGAGAACATTTCACCAAGCATTTGCGTCCCACCAAACTGGCTGTTTTCTCCTGTTTGTTCGACCATGGTGCTTCAGATAAGCAAGCTTTTGGTAAGCTTTCAATGATGTCTGATGTAATCTCAATCTTACTTGACGTCACATTGGTTACAGTTCGTTTCCGACAACCAGCTGCCCAGTGCTCACTGCTGCCACACTTGTAGCAGTGTTCACATCTTCCCTCTGGGTTGGACTGCTCACATTGGGTACAGCGCCTGGTGCTTGCACGAACAGGTGGAAATCGATTTCGAGTGAATCTCTGGTTACTGTTTCTGATTGTCTGAGGTTGTGATGTTTGAGCAAGGCTCGCTACTTGAGACGTAAGGCTCTGGATTGCTTCACAAATCACTTTGTCTCGTGCATCAAGCTTTTCCATCAGGTTGTTAGGCTTTGGAGCTTTCTCTTTTTTTATAATGACACCTTTATCTTGTTCAGCATGTGCCTGTTCCTCTTCCATCACTGTGGCCACCTTGGCTATTTTTGGTCGAGTGGTTGAGAACTTTGATTTTCGTTCAAGCTCGAGACTATATGACATGTTCATTTTCTCCATAAGCACTTCATCTTCTACGCATGGGTTTTCCAAGTAGGGTTTTAGATCTGTGCGTATGCTGTCATCATGAAGGCCAGTCATAACTGTCTGCAGAAACTGATTCTGGATTAGTTCATAATTATATCTTAATCCTGTCTTTGCATTTTCAGATGCTGACAAAACCCTCTGCCTGAGATCCATGGCTCGAACTAAGAACTGGATAGGCGTTTCCTTGGGTTCTTGAACTGCACGTGTGAGTGAGTGATACAATTCAGTTGGATCCTTTTCTATAAAATGTGCTCTGAGAATTTGTTTAAGGACAGGCAATGTTAAGTCTGTTCTACTCTCCAGATAACTTCTCAAATTGACACCTGGGATGATGGCTTGAATGACTGCCTCAACAATTTCTCCCTCATCATAACCCCTTTTGCATGCCCTGTGAATCTGTCTGTCCAGGCTGGTAAAATTTAATTTGTCTCTCTGGCCAGGTTCACCAATTTGTCCAATTATTTTGAGTTCTTTTTTGTACACTGGATGCACTAGTGTGACATTTTCTCCCGAAACTGATGAATTTGGCATTTTTCGGTCTGTTCTGGCACGTACTGATTCTGTTGCAGTGTTTATCACAGGTGCTTCTGATGCAATTCCACTAACGCCCACAGAGTGGTGCTCCAGGTCAACTTTTTGCTGCCCCTCGTTGGTTTGCTCATTTTCTCCACTGGATGATCTCTCGGTTTTCTCTTCATCAACATTTATCAAACTGTCAATTTTTCCCTTTGTATCTAATAACATAGATAGTCCTTCATCTTCAAGTGAAACAACATCATCTCCCTCTAAATACTGCAGAATACGTCTCCTCAGCGCGCGAGGCGTGTGTGTCTCATCCTCCCTCACATTTAGCATTAACATTTCACACAAATCTCTCAGTTGCGAAGCAGATAACTCGAGCAATTTACCCTCGATTTCATCCAGCGTCTCTTCCCACACAGGCAACATTATGGCCACTCAATGAACAGATTAACTCACTTTTGCAGTTGTTTTTTCGCCGTTTCAAAGCCACTCTCTCCGTGATTCGCGGCTCGTTCTCAGCTCGCGCTGCACTCGCGGCTCGCGGCTCGTTTCATCACTCGATGGCCGCTCTGCACTCGCCGCTCTCTTCCTCCCGAAATCCGTCACAAACCGAGCAGAAACACCAATTTTATGTTGCCCCCTTGGACAATGACAACGACAGCTTTTCTTTTTTTGTAGATTTATTTGCCCCGGTTGTTTTTTCCTCTTTTGTTTTCTGTGACAGATTCTGGGGCTGAAAAGTTTTTACATGAACAAAACGTGTTACCCCTCCTTCTTCTCACAGCGCCCCCAACAGTACATCATTTATGAAACTTTTAACATTTATCCTCTACATTATATTAGTAACAAATATCTACAATAAACACAGACATTAAACAAATTAAATAATTATTTGAGGTCCTTACACCAACAACATGTTTATTAGATCCTGTACCCACTAAATTAACGAAAGAGTTGTTACCTGTAGCTGAAGAACCGCTTCTCAATATCATTTACTCATCGTTATCTTTAGGTCACGTCCCAAAACCATTCAAGCTGGCGGTTATTAAGCCTCTTATTAAGAAACCAAAATTAGATCTTAGTGAACTGGCAAATTATAGGCCTATTTCAAATCTTCCATTTATGTCTAAAATTTTAGAAAAAGTTGTATCTGCTCAATTGAACTCCTTCCTGCAAAAAAATTATCTGTATGAAGAATTTCAGTCAGGTTTCAGCCCCCACCATAGCACCGAAACTGCACTTGTTAAAATAACAAATGACGGGACGGCTTCCGGCACTGAATGGAGTGAACGTGTTTTTTATAGCTCCCCACACGCCTGTGACAATTTCTCTCAGTCTACCTTGTAGTCATTTAAAAAAACTAACGGAAGAATGTTAGGTGGCATCGATGGTGAGTTGAACGATGCAAATATTATTTTTTCTGGGGTGAGCATCCATAATGTTCTCATGGGATGCAATTTTTTGGGGGAGGCGGGTACAGTGGGGTTGTTCGTTCCTTTTTACAAGGTTTGTAACGTTCAGGTTTATGGGAAGGTTACTTATTTTGAGTTTGAGCTGGCAGGTTTAATGTGCAGATTTTATTTAAAAGAATCAGGCAAAATATATTTTATTTTACATAATGATTAACAGAGTGAAGGTTCGTGGTGGCGGCAAACTAAACTTATTAAGCTGGAATGTACGTGGACTTAACAGTCCAGTCAAAAGAGGAAAGGTCTATGCGCATCTTAAAAAATTAGGAGCGGAAATAGTTTTTCTCCAAGAAACGCATATTAAAACAACAACAAAATTTAGTATTAAAGCCCCTTGGATGTCTCAAGTCTACCAGTCAAATTTCACCAACAAAGCTAGAGGAGTAGCAATTGTTATTAAAAAGTCTGTCCCCTTTGTACACAAGCAAACTATTAAAGATAGGAATGGCAGGTATTTAATTGTGTGTGGGGAGATAAATTAATTTCCCATTACTTTAGTGAATGTGTATGGTCCTAATTTTGACGATCCTTTATTTTTTGAAAACGTCTTCAAGATTATACCAGACTTTATGCATTCACAAGTCATCATGGCTGGTGATTACAATTGCGTGTTAAATGCGAGATTAGACACACTTCCCCGGCGAACTGCAATAAGTAAATCTGCTGGTGTATTAAATAATTATATGCGAAAGTTAAATTTGATAGATAGCTGGAGAGTTTTGCATCCCTCTGATCATGATTTTTTATTTTATTCCTCGGTTCATAAAACGTACTCTAGAATTTACTTTTTCCTAATTGATTCCAGATTGTTGCAATATATTGACTCAACTGAATACCATAATAGATTATTATCAGATCATGCTCCTGTTACTCTTAATTTAAATATAAAATTTAGTAGAGGGAATTATTCTCGGAAATTCGATAATATGCTACTGAACGATGACAAATTTTATGAGTATCTTTCTAACAAGTTTGCACTGTTCTTAGAAAATAATGATAAAGGAGATGTATCGGATTCAGTTCTTTGGGAGACAATGAAGGCAGTTATCAGAGGCGATATTATAGCATATCAAACAGTTAAGAATAGAGAGAACAAAGCCAAATTAAATGAAATTGACATACAAGTTACTAAATTAGAGAGTGAATATAGATCAACAAGTTGTGAGACTACTCTTAAGAAAATTGTCGCACTGAGAAGTGAATACAACTCAATTCTTTCTACGAAAGTATCGAAACAACTTAGGTATGTCAGGCAAAGACAGTTTGAAATAGGTGATAAACCTCAAAAATTACTTGCGCGTCAATTAAAGCAATCTCAGGCATCTCGTGCAATACATAAAATAAAATTGAATAATGGAAAAGTAACTGTTGACCCCAAGGAAATTAATCGTTGTTTTGCTAAATTTTATAAAGAAGTCTATGAATCAAAGTGTAAAACAAGCCAAGAGGCAATAGAAGACTTTTTTTCTCAATTGGATCTTCCTATTCTTAGCACTGAAGCAAAACAATCCTTAGATAAAGTAATTACAGAAGAAGAAATAAATGAAGTAATATCTCAGTTACCTACTAATAAATCTGCAGGTCCAGATGGCTTTAGTGCCGAATTCTATAAAAAATTTAGGAGTAGACTTGTACCTTTAATTCAAAGATTGGTTAAAAGTGCAACAACACAAAATAAATTCCCACCAACAATGTATGAAGCGAATATAGTATTAATTCCAAAACCAGGGCGGGACAAGCTGCAAATGTCTTCCTATCGTCCAATTTCTCTAATTTCCACTGAATCTAAGATTATTACCAAAATTCTTGCAAACAGACTGAAAGATTATATCTGCTCTATAATTCATCCAGACCAGACCGGTTTTATGCCAAAGAGACATATACTTTAATTTGAGACGGCTGTTTAATATAATTTATAACAAGAAAAACATAAAGACATGTGTTATTTCATTAGATGCTCAACGAGCCTTCGACCAGTTAGAGTAGAAATACATGATTTCAGTTTTAAAGAAATTTGGATTTGGTTCGGAATTTATTAAATGGATTGAAATAATTTATGCACATCCAGTAGCATCTGTTATTACCAACCAAGACATTTCTAGTCCATTTCAGTTGTCTCGAGGTACACGTCAAGGATGCCCCTTGTCTCCTTTCTTGTTTGATATCTCTATGGAACCATTAGCTGCCTGTATCAGACAACATCCTAGCATTATACTAACAGTGACAGAGGACAGACCCCAATATCTTTCACTGTATGCAGATGATATTCTTCTGTATGTTTCCAACCCTGAAATGTCCATTCCACTACTACTTGAGATAATTGATAAATTTAGCAGTCTTTCTGGATTCACGATTAATTGGGAAAAAAGCGAATTAATGCCAGTCTCTGATGATTTAGATCAAAAATATTTAGCTAGCACCAAATTTAAAATTGCAAATCATTCCTTTAAATATTTGGGTGTAATAATCACCAAAAAACCTGAAATGTTATTAAAATTGAATTATAAAAAGAAAATTGATCAGCTTAAAGATAATATAATGTTTTGGAAGACACTCCCAATGTCCATGGTAGTCAGAATTAACGCTATAAAAATGGTGGTACTTCCAAGATTTTTATATGTATTTCAATCTATTCCTTTCTTTATTCCCCTTAAGTATTTTAAACAGCTAGAATATATTATAAGCAGCTTCATTTGGGATAACAAGACTGCAAGGATTAACAAGAAACATCTAAACAAATCCAAAGATCAAGGAGGGTTTGGGCTTCCCAATTTTACATTTTATTATTGGGCAGCTAACTTAAATACTTTAGCATGGTGGAGAAAGATTGGTTCAGTGGAGTTAGGTGACAAGCCAGAATGGTTAGCAATTGAAGAAGCTTCTTGTAATAAGACATCATTAACAGCTCTGCTTAACAGTCCTAACAAAATTGAACTCAAAAATATCAATGGTAACATAATTATTTCAAATCTAATTAAAATATGGAAACAAATCAAGGTATATTTGAAAATTCCAGATTTGTATCTGGATACCCCAATCTGTAATAATCATGCTTTCCCTCCGGGATTACATGATAAGACCTTTTTCAGTGGAAACATATGGGTATAGTAACAATACAAGATCTTTATAGGGAAGGTACATTTAGTTCTTTTGAAAAACTAAAACAATTTTATGATCTTGTTCCCGCTCATTTTTTTCGTTACTTGCAAGTCAGAGACTTCCTTAGGAAGCATATTTCAGACTTTGAAACTCTGAATTTAAATCCAACTTTAGAGAATATTGCTAGTATACACTCTGGTGCGAGAGGTACCGTGTCAAACTTTTATAAATTATTGGTAGAAAAGGTGGACAATAACACTCACAAAATAAAACATGATTGGGAAGAAGAAATGGGTTTTAATATTCATGTTGACATGTGGAATGAGTGTTTAAGAAATATACATACCTGTTCTGTAAATGCTAGACATAATCTGATTCAATTCAAGATAATTCATAGGCTTCATTATTCTAAATCAAAGCTTCATAAAATTTATCCCACTATCTCTCCACTCTGTAATAAATGTAAAACATTAGAAGGTACCTTGTTTAATTCTTTATGGTCATGTATTAAGATTCAGCCATTTTGGAAATGTATATTTAAATTTCTGTCTGAAGTATATTCTGTCGACTTGGAACCTGAGCCCTGTATTGGACTTCTAGGTGCAGAGAATGCCTTTTGTAGTAAATATCAAACACAGGCCATTTCGCTTTGCATGTTGCTCGCTAAAAAGCTAATCTTACAGATGTGGAAATCAGATTCTGTTCCTACGTTTGAGATGTTGGCAAGGGAACTAGGAAATGTGTTACATCTTTATATTTATATTATTTATATTATATTTAGATTTATATTAAAAGATAAATTATACATTTTTATCAAGATCTGGAAACCAGTAAAACTGTTCTTACATGCAGTAAGTGTTTTAATATAAGTTTTAAATTTCTTGGCTTCAAAGTTATTTATAGTATACAGCTAAGAGTGTTTGTTGTTGCATTATTCTTGTATAGTAGCTACCCGGTGACATTGTATATGTGTTGTTTCAAGAAATTGAATAAAGAGATGAGAAAAAAAAAAAAAATAAATAAAAAATAACAAATGACCTGCTTCTTGCGACAGATCAAGGCTGCATCTCATTGCTAGTTTTACTTGATCTTAGTGCTACATTCAACACCATAGATCATGACATACTCATAGATCAATTACTAATCTATAGAGGCATTCAAGGGCAGGCTCTAAGATGGTTTAGATCCTACCTGTCCGATCGCTACCATTTTCTTTATTTAAATGGGGAATCATCTCATTTATCACCAGTAAAATGTGGAGTGCCACAAGGATCCGTCCTAGGTCCACTTATATTTTCAATATACACGTTGCCCCTTTGTAATATTATTAGAAAATACGGAATTAGCTTCCACTGTTATGCTGATGATACTCAGCTATATATCTCAACGAGACCAGATTCAATTTCTAAATTATCTAATATAACAGAGTGTGTTAAAAATTTTAAAGATTGGATGACCAATAATTTTATCCTATTAAATTCGGATAAGACAGAGATATTAAATATTGCAACAAAAAAATGTATACAGAATCTTGTAATTACAGTCTGCAACTAGACGGATGTACTGTTACTACCTCTACAGTCAAAAATCTGGGTGTTATATTAGACAGCAACTTGTCTTTTGAAAATCATATTTCCCATCTTACAAAAATTGCATTCTTCCATCTTAGAAACATTGCCAAGCTATGAAACACGTTATCGGTTTCTGAAGCAGAAAAGCTAGTTCATACATTCATGACCTCTAGACTGGACTATTGTAATGCACTTCTAGGTGGTTGTCCTGCCTCGTCAATAAACAAGCTACAGGTAGTCCAAAATTCAGCAGCTAGAGTCTTTACCAGGTCAAGAAAATATGATCATATTACCCCAGTTTTACAGTCTCTGCACTGGCTACCTATTGAGTTCCATATCAGTTACAAATTATCATTACTTACCTATAAGGCCCTAAATGGTTCAGCTCCTGCATACCTAACTAGCCTTATACCACGTTATAATTCGTCACGCTCCCTAAGGTCATAAAACGCTGGACTTTCGGTAGTTCCTAGGATAGCAAAGACCTAGGAAGGTAGAGCTTTTTCACATTTGGCTCCCAAACTCTGGAATAGCCTTCCTGATAATGTTCGGGGTTCAGACACACTCTCTGTTTAAATCTATATATTAAAAATGCATCTCTTTCGCCAAGCATTCGAATAATGCAGCTCTTAAATTGTGAGTGTAGTTGCATCTGATCAAATGCGCATTCTTATTCTTTAGCTTGGGTTAAACTAATTAATTTTACTTTGTTGGAACAGCAGCTATGCTAATGATGTCTCTATTTGTTTCTATGTTTTACTACGGGATGTAGGATTTACGTAAGCTCCAGTCTGGATCCAGAACACCTGAGAAGAGATGATGCTGACCCTGATGCTTATCCTGAATCAACAAACAGAACTAACAAATATTGCTACAAGTGTGACTGCACCATAATAATTGCTGTTAATAATATTCACCGTCTGGCTGACTACGTCTTGTATTAATTTTCATACGCGCACAAACTGACAGTCACCACTTATAAGCTACTACTAAATATTGTAGAAACGTTATTTCCTTTAAAGTTGCTTTGTAATGATTTGTATTGTACAAAGCACAAAAAAAAATAATTGAATTTAATTGAAAAGGCCCCCACCTTTCATTTCACCAATGAGAAACCTTTTAGCATGTTGCCTTACTTTTGTTTCACCAATGACAAACCTTTTGGCATGTTCCCCGCCTTTCGTTTCACCAATGAGAAACCTTTTGGCACGTTCCCCGCCTTTCGTTTCACCAATGAGAAACCTTTTGGCGTGTTCCCCGCCTTTCGTTTCACCAATGAGAAACCTTTTGGCATGTTCCCCGCCTTTTGGCATGCCCATTGCTCCTACCTGCATGTAGCTTTTAAATGGTTTTGACTAGGTCCTGAGCTGTGTTTAACAAGAGATTATAAATAATCATACTCTTAAAAGCTATAACCACAAATAAGTAAATATATTAAACTTGTTCTTATGAATATTCATGAGATGATCCAACATATTATAAGTTGTATTATAATGCAGTCCTTATAATGCTTTAAGAATACCCTTATAATGTATAATATGGGCTTCATAGAAAGTGTTAATACAAAAATACTTGAACAGAACAGAATGAAATGGTATTATTCCAGGGCCTGTGCAGACTTCTCAGGTTCATACCTAAAAAATTAAAAAATAAAACAGTAAAGAAAGAAAAACAGAAAAGGCAATTATTTTAAAATACCACTAAAACATTCACAAAAGCATTAAAAAGCATGCATGGTTATAAGTTGTTCCAGTACAAAAATGTCACTCAAAGGTATAGTTATATTAATAAAGGTAATATGAACAAGTTAAAAGTGACACTATTCAGTTTAGAAATGTAATTTTAAAAGTAATATTATTTTATTATTTTTCATTTTGTTATATATTCAATAACACAAGATATTGCTTCACATCAACAGCTTTATTCATGATTCATCTTTTATTTTTCAAAGCTGAACTTTAACAACACAGAATTATGAGAATATTAACCATATTTCATCAATGAACATAGCCTACAAGTAAAATCACAGATAACACATTTTGCCAGTGGAAAATAAATGGTGTAAATATAAAAATACAATTTTAAAAGAGTTAATGTACTTAATTAGAAAGACTATACAACAATATTCAGAGAACACATATCATCTCAAAACATAAAATGTTCTTCTTTATGGCAATGACTCTTCCCGCCTGCCTCATGATGGTCCAGCCGGTCGGCCAGCAAAAAACACTTTGAGGTACTTATGAATAAATAAAATAGGATTCTTCATAAAATAAATAATCTTATATTGTTACATTATGATATAACCCTTAATGAATAAAACATGAAATACATACAATTAAATCAATTTAATTATTAGGGTTATGTAGCTACACTCTAAAAATGGCTGGGTTAAAAATAACCCAATTGGCAACCCAGCACTGGGTAAATATTGGACAGAACACATGCTGGGTTAAAGTAACCCAGCATGCTGGTTTACACATTTTAACCCAGCATGCTGGGTTATTGAGAAAACCCAAGATAGAGTCATTTTTACCATTTGTGGGTTTGCATTTTTATGATTCTGGGTTATTCTTGCTGGGTTATTCTCATAATTTCACTTTTGCTTAACAAAGCAATCATGGATTAATAAATAATGAAAAATACAGGTTATTTAGACTGTTTAAAAATATTTTTAATGCCATCTGACATTCAAAATTTTTTTACCAATGACAAACAACATGGAATTTTCCCTTTTTTTGTTTCCAGCAAATGCAAAATAAATAAATAAAAATCACAGAAATACAGTTGCAATAAATAAGAAAATTATTTCTGAATGACCTGTGTCTAGCTGTTTAACTATTACATTTTGAGATTTTTAGCTATTTAAATACACAGTGAAATGACATTGACAATTAACATTTTTAAATTTAAATGTAAAATCATTTAAAGATGTCCTTAAATTTATATCAAGTATATAAAGACTCCTACGTAGGTAGATGTGCACTGCTTAGGGTAGTTCAACATATAGTTCACCCAAAAATGAAAATTCTGTCATTTATTACTCAACTTCATGTCGTTACAAACCCATAAGCCCTTTGTTCATCTTCAGAACACAAGTTAAGATATTTTCGTTGATATTCGAGAGCTTTCAGACCAGGGTGAATAATTAGTGACAATTTTCATTTTTGGGTGAACTATTGTCAAACACTTAAGCTCTGAAGCAAAGATCTACACCTCAGAGCAGTGTACTCCATTATAGAGCCTGTCTATGGACGGACAATTTTCAAAAGGAATTGCTAATTATATTTTCAATTGCGTTTTCCACATTTGGATTGTGACAAATTGTGACAATCCAAACACAATTGCAAATCTTGAACAAAAACACTGTTTCAAAAACACTGAACAAAAATTACGGTTTCAGTTTAGTGACTGCCAAATTTCAAATGGAAAAACAAAGTCAGTTTGTAGCTGTATTTTCCATGTATTATGAGTAATAAGCCTGTCATATCGATCAAATACTGCATCATAGCAGCTTTACAGTATTGAATAGGAAAATAGTGTGTAATAATGCAAAGGGACAAAAGTAAACACTCAGTTTTCAGTTAAAGTCAATTCGTCATTGATTCAGTGATGTATCGTCCCTCTGTGCAATCAAGTGGATGATATCGCTTGATATTAATTGTCCCCAACTAAAGAAAAACAAGGAACAAAAACTCCATCGTTAACAGGATGGAGAAAAAAACCTTGGGAGAAACCAGGCTCAGTTGGGGGCCAGTTCTCCTCTGACCAGACGAAACCAGTAGTTCAATTCCAGACTGCAGCAAAGTCAGATTGTGCAGAAGAATCATCTGTTTCCTGTGGTCTTGTCCTGGTGCTCCTCTGTGACAAGGTCTTTACAGGGGATCTGTATCTGGGCTCTAGTTGTCCTGGTCTCCGCTGTCTTTCAGGGATGTAGAGGTCCTTTCTAGATGATGATCTCCATCTGGTCTGGATACGTACTGGATACGGGTGGCTACGGTGACCTTGGAATAAGAGAGAAACAGACTAATGTTAGCATAGATGCAACATAAGAACAAGTACATGAGGTTTTATGAATTACCATGTCTGTTTTTTCACTGTGTCGCACATGTTACCTGCCAAAACTCAAATGGAATTTTTAGCATCTGAATTTCCAATGCCTCACATTGAAAACTGTCAATTTTTGTCAGAGGTGGGACCATACTATGGAGAGTGTTTGTATTGGGAGGTGACGTCACTCAAAGACAACTGTGCAAAATTCTTTGAACAATGGAGGTTAAGGCACTACTAAAGGCAGCTGCCGCTCCGAGAGATGCGTGTTAAAGAACAGACAGTGCAACCCGGATCTCCCTATATTCTGGGCACCTCACACAATAAATAATTCTGTCATTTTTACCCCAAATGCAGCTACTATCCCCTGCTAACAGTTAGATCCACATGGTACTATTGGTCAATATTCATCATTAACCAAATGCTTTTCACCGGAGGCATAAAATATAGGGTAATATGCAACTAGGTAAATAAGAGTAGAACTGCAATGTTGTTTGCTGACGTGCATCAGAGTGCAAACAGTGAGAGATTTGGGGTAAAAACTACAAAATATCTCCCAATACAAACATGCACCATAGTATAGTCCCACCCTTGACACAAATTGACAGCTTTCTGTGTAAGGCATCTGAAATACAAATGCTTTTCAATTGAGTTTGGACTATTTCACAATGTATATGTCCACATGTGGAAAAATACAATTAAATATACAATTTGCAATTCCTTTTGAAAATAGTTCAGAATATCCTTACCTGTCCATTGATTATGATCAATGCCTGAGAGATCTGCTGTCATTTTTAAATCGCCACGACAATTGGATGGGGTTTTGTGGACTCTGCTCAGTTAAGGAATTTCATGTTTGTTCCAACCTTTAAAATAAAGTTGAAAAAAAAAGAAAAAATACAAATTGTTTTAATAACAGTGATTCAGTTCAATTAACTGTGTGAAGTTAATCATGAAATTGACCCATCATGATTATGAGTTAAATTCACCTATGAGTTGGTCTACAGAAGCAGAATATGATATAGTGATTGGCTGAAAGGTGTGCTTTCAAACTGTCTAATCAATGGGATGTTCCAGTTATTATAAATCACAGTTTTATGTTAATATGCTGGCTATGACTATATCAAACACACACAGTCACTGGCACAGATAAGGGAGATCACACTGCATGTGCGCACACAGACATTTCTATGACAAGTCACGTAGGTAAAACAGTCCATATATAAAAACTTATAGATGTAAGGACAAGTCAAAAACACGATCTGGAAAATTAATATATGATGTTTACGCTCATAAATTAGGTACATTCTGGTGCAGCTTTAACTATAGCACGAAATAAAAATATATGTGCGTTTAAGTTACGTGAGGGTTAACGTTAGTTGATTATCACAGACAAACAATTATGTAAAATGTATAATAAACAAGAACTTACCGTTAGACGCCTCAATAAGACTGCACTCGACCAGTTTTTCTCTCACAAATGTATCCATGCGCTTTTCTGACAGGAAAAAAAACACATTTTGAATTATAATTTGTATGTAAAAAGACTTTATAAACCACAAAAGCATCAAATCACTTCACTAACGCGGCCAGCGTCACTCGCTGTGCGTGCGCGTAACGTTACTTTGAAATGCCCTGAGACGTCGATTCTTTTCCGGGAATCACTTTGTTCGAGAATTACTGAACCGGTTTACTTGAACTGGGTCGTCGGTTCTTTTAGACCTGCGGTCCGACTATATTGTACGTAATTTGTATGATTTAAATGTCGATATGGACAACTGCAGGCGTTTACATTAGAGCAGAAAGTCGTATTCACTTTTTGAACTCATTTGACTCACTTAAATATCAAATTCGCTTTTCAGTGTCAGAAACTACTTTTTCCTCTATTTTCACAGGTATTCGCATATTTCAGCCATCAGTCACTTTCTGAAACCTAATAAAACTTTATTAATCTGTCGTCTCAGATAACGTTACCTACACGATTATGCGAGTCGCGTAAGGTAGGTTGGCCGTTTGAGGTAAACTGTTCATCATTTAACGTAAATAATGTTGGCCTGTAGGCTGTAGACGTTTAACAGTATTGTTGCTGCAAAAAAAAAGTTATAATTCTGCCAATTTAAAATAATTATTATTGAAAACATTAAATAAACTTACCTTAAAACAGTTGAAAGCCGTGGCTTTGCCCCGTTGTTCTTCCAAAGTGACAGTTGGGGAGCGATTTAAACATCTTCAAGGCGCGTTAAATAACCCAGCGCTGGCCTGAAACAACCCAGCGACGCAACCCAGCAGGTTTAACCCAACACCTGGTAAATTGAAACTACCCAAAAGTGTTTAAAAAGAAATTAAATAACCCAACAAAATGACCCAACAGACTCAACCCAGCATTTTGGGTTAAAAAATAACCCAGCCGTTTTTAGAGTGTACCAATAACTGCATAAAAATAAATAATATGAAAAAAATTATGTGACTATAAATATATCCTAATATAGGCCAAATGTGGCCCATCTGGGACCCACAAATAAACAATAATGGGCAGCCTAACTGGGTCCACAACTGTATCCAAGCTGGGCACACATTCAGCCCATCAAAGTCCCCACTCTGAGCCCATGCCCAGTTGACACCCACATAGCCCAGATAAATCCCATGCGGGAGAAAGACAATATCTATTAATATTTTTTTAAACCATTTTAACCATTTCTGAGCATTTTATGGATAGGAATTATTCACAACAATATTCTACAACAACATTACGTTATATATCAAGGTTTTAGTTGAAAACGTGTACAAATATTTATTCCGAAATCATAACATAACACGCGTCGCTATAGCAACTACAATTCGATTCAATTATGCTCGCCTGACGTCGCGTGCGCAAAAGCGCGAGCGCACACATTTATCTTATACATTGAATTTTTATATACTTTTTTATATTAACTTGTGAGATTTATTAATAAAGGCATAAATCAGTATATATCAGAGATGCTATAATGAGCTCTGGTTAAACTGAATTAGAGTTTATTAATCTTTTCAATAGTTTTGAACTCACGCACGCGAATTGTAGTTGCTATAGCGACGCGTGTTATGATCTGATCGATATCTGCTGGTTGAGAGACGAGGCGACTTCAGAGACTTCTGGAGAACATTTTCTGTGCTGAGATTGTGATTTTCGACGGAGTTCAGAGAAGAGACTTTTATTTTAGGAGATCGGAGGATTTTTCTTTGAGTAGAGTTTTATTTTTGAAGGATTTCTGATTATTTCTGAGGAAAGACTTATTCTATTTTTCTCTTCTTATTTCAGATTTTTCTTTCTTTCTTTCTTTCTTTCTGTAATTAATTAATTGATTAATTAATTACCTTTTTGTTGATTAATTTCTTGTTTTGATTGGAGTTTGGAGGAGTTTGTCAATGGCTCATTTGGGTGAAAGACGAGGTGAGTGTTTTAATTTAGTTTGTTTATTATTGGTATGTTATTATAGTACGATGTTGTTCATTGTGTTAATGAAGTGATGTGAATAAATGTGTGCAGGTTAACTCATTTAATCACACATTTCTACCAGCTCACTGATCACATGTATTTTATTCCTTGTGTATGAAAATCAGTGAAATTTGTGTTTAATTCTTTGACACAATTATAACGCTGGCAAATTACAGAGCTGCTTAAATTCAATTCAAGACAATTAAAATGTAAAGTAACCTAATTGGATGTGAGCAGTACCATTGGTGGTTGATTATTAATAAATGTTGCTAATAAAGGCTGTAAGTGTTTGATGTGTGTAATATTGCAGGCTCGGGCCGCTCCAGATCCAGGAGTGCTGCTGTCTCTCAGACGGATGATCAGGAGCTTGAGAGACGTGGCTCTGGTGACGGCGCTCAGGAACCGCTGCCAAACCCAAACCAGCCGCTGAGCCAAGAGCTGCCTGGATACATCGCACCTCTGCCTTCAGAGTTGGCCGTTTCTGTGTCCACAGATCAGCCTCACAGGAAGAGGAAGTGGCAGAGCGGCAGCCAGGAGGATGAGCATCCGTCTCCTTCATACAGAAGAGCTGCCAAACGCTCCCGCAGAGGTCAGATACACTCATATTAAACACCTGATTAAAGACTCACTCAATGATTAGTCACTGAAAATGTTCTTCAGCTGAATTACAGTAACGTTCTGTAACAGGTTTAGATGCTGCAGCATGTTTTCTGTTAAAGACGTTTCTTGTGATCTTGTGTGTTGCAGAAGCGTATGTGAAGGGCCCATTGCTGGGGCAAGGAGGATTCGGCTCTGTGTATGCTGGGACCCGCAGGTCTGATGGACTGCCAGTGAGACATTTTCTTACCTCCTGCAGTTAAACAGCTTTTAGAAATGTTGATGTCAGTAAATGTCCCTCATGGGTGATAATTAGGCAGCGTGGTTTACTGTGCTTCATCTGTCTACAGGTTGCCATCAAGTACGTCTCTAAACGAGGAACACAGAGACTGAGAGTTGTGAGTTGAGAGTGAATCTGTTGCTCTGTTTGGTCTGATTCAGCGCTGGATATAACGGAGCGTTTGTCCTGCAGGAAGGTCAGGGTCGGCTGCCGCTGGAGGTGGCGTTGATGACCCTGGTCAATTCGGCTCCTGCCTGCCCCAACGTCCTGAAGCTGCTGGAGTGGTTTGACCGTCCCAGACGCTACACCATGATCCTGGAGCGCCCGCTTCCTTGCCAAGATCTGGAGAGTTTCTGTGAGGAGAACGGACGCCTGGAGGAGAGTCTGGCCAAGAAAGTGCTGCTGCAGCTGATCACGGCGCTGAAACACTGCGAGAGCCGTGGAGTCCTGCACCGGGACGTCAAACCAGAGAACCTGCTGATCTCCACAGACTCACATGACATCAAGCTGCTGGACTTCGGCTGTGGAGATCTGCTGAAAGACTCGGCCTACAAACACTTTGCAGGTTGGTTTGATCTCCCTGCAGTGATCTGTGTTTGTTTGTGGACTTTTGATGATCGAGCGAAGGGAATCTGTTTGGACTGGGGCCTCTTCAGATGATGTTTGTGGTCTTGTTGGGTCTCTCAGGCACTCTTCAGTACGCCCCTCCTGAGTGGTTTCGGCATCACCGTTATCATGCGGGACCGGCTACGGTTTGGTCAGTGGGGGTGACGCTCTACAACATCCTGTGCAGCTGTTTCCCCTTCAGAGGCGCATTGAGGGTCACCTCCAAAAGCAGACTGCTCTTTCCTAGAGAGCTGTCGACAGGCAAGAGACAGAAATCAGGTCCAGATCCAGGTGAAGCGTGTGGTTTTGTGTTCCTGAACACTGTGTTGTGTGTAACAGAGTGCCGTCAGCTGATTCGCTGGTGCCTCAGTGCAGCGGCATCAGATCGGCCCAGTTTAGACGACATTGAGCGCCACCCCTGGTTACACTGAGCAGGTGGCCAGTGACACACACTTATCTGACTCACAGCAGTCATGGCTGGATTGTCTTGTTAGGATCAGACTAGATAAATGCTTCTGATTGTTTGTATAGGGTGAGCAGGAGTGACACAGGAAGTGCAGAGAACAGCTTCCTGATCACCTACAGAAAGAGCAGAGGATCATGGACTAATGGCCGCCACACAATGAAGGGTTTTGATCCTCTGCTCCAGTCTGTGAGGGGCTCTGTGTGGATGCTGGAGGAGTCTGAACACACAGCAGCTGAAACCTCAGCCCGACGGGCCACAGATCAATATGTGTAGTTTCTCCACAAATACAGTCGAGAGAAGGGAGAAAAGTGTCAAGAAGCAGAACAGGATCAGAAAGAGTCTGGGGCAGAGTGTTAACTAGCATAATGTATTCATGGAAAAAAGTCCACTTGGTGTTAGACAGAATTTAAGTCACCAAAAAATTAAGTAGTAATTCAAGTAGTCCCCACAATGTTTACGAAACAGAAATGTTGAAATTTTACACATTCAAAAGCAATGAATATAATTAAATCAAATTGTGACAAAATGTTAAAGAATGACTTTGCTTTGGCTCATTTTAACAAAGTAACATAAACAAGCAGGAAGCTTACTCAATTAGGCCATAGTCTCTGCTTTTTATTATTTTCATTTTTAGTTTAGTAACTTTAACTTCTGCAATGATTACAATGTGATTTGTGATTGTAACCTTTTTTTTTGCTCATAATACTTGCGTACATTCACTATATTTGTTTAATCCAAATACAAAATGAGGAGATATATAAACTACTGTATACCACAAATCAGTAAAAACATACAGAGATATAAATTCTTGCTCATATCACTCAGCCCTATACAGAACTGTACTGGAGTTTTTCATAAAGTGTACTGGATTTTTTATTTTCTTTCTTTTTAAAAATGTCATAAAAAAATAGCAAAACCTAACTAAACAGCCCCCCTCGACCGCCCGCCACACTGATGGTACTTAAAACTAATTTTCCAAGTTTGGCAGGTCGGCATTTGTACTCTTTTAGTTACAGTCTTGTAACTTGATTTTTCTGGATGTATTTAAATAGTTTTGTATATATATATATATATATATATATATATATATATATATATATATATATATATATATATATATATATATATATTGTTATTATTCAGCTACCATTAGAGCTGCTCAGACATTCTTCTAGTTGTTGTCTATAAAGAAGGAGAAGGAGCCTTTCTCACTCTGTCACTAGTGTGCAGAAAGTTTTATGGCATCAGTTTTCAAAGAAGAGCTCACTTTACCTGGCTGGACATTATGTATATTTACACTTATTAACTGAACAAGTTTTTTAAAGATATTTAGAAAGTTTATTACGTTAATTCAGAGATTTTATTTACATGTATTTATTTTCGTAGGAATCGTTGACTGGAAGTCTGTCGGTCCAGATGTGAGGTGTGATGGCTGCAGATGCATCTACAAAAACACCACTGGATACTGTGGCCAAGAAACGAAGGGGGTCTTCACAGCGTTCTGTTCAGACGAAGAGCTTGCTGGCTTCTGTTCTATAGACTGCTACTTCCGCATAAATGAATGAATGAATGATTGGTTTATTTATTTATTTATTTTATTTGACTTGAATTGGCAACTGAAACTAAAATCTAAATAAATGTTTTAGTGGATAAAGCTGTGTCTGCTTCCTTTATTAAAAAGGTTAAGCATTATTCTTTGATAAAGCTTTGTCTGTTTGCTAAATTGGTTAATGTCACTTGACAGAGGTTAACTAAACTCTTATGACACTTTTTTTGTTTTGTCAACTATATATTTTTCTCTATCAGGCAGAAGGCCTCCAGAATTCTTAAAAGAATTTGCAGATTTCCTCCCAGACCTTCTGGTTACAGTTGATAAGTTGCTAATCATGGGAGATTTTAATATTCACGTTGACAATTCAAATGATGCATTAGGACTTGCGTTTACTGACCTAATAAACTCTTTTGGAGTCAAGCAAAATGTCACCGAGCCCACTCATCGTTTTAATCATCGCTAGATTTAATTATATCGCATGGAATCGATCTTACTGATATAGAAATCGTATAAAAAATTGTATAAGTGTTGTTTCAAGAAATTGAATAAAGAGATGAGAAAAAAATAAATAAACAACAAATGACCTGCTTCTTGCGACAGTTCAAGGCTGCATCTCATTGCTAGTTTTACTTGATCTTAGTGCTACATTCAACACCATAGATCATGACATACTCATAGATCAATTACTAATCTATAGAGGCATTCAAGGGCAGGCTCTAAGATGGTTTAGATCCTACCTGTCCGATCGCTACCATTTTCTTTATTTAAATGGGGAATCATCTCATTTATCACCAGTAAAATGTGGAGTGCCACAAGGATCCGTCCTAGGTCCACTTATATTTTCAATATACATGTTGCCCCTTTGTAATATTATTAGAAAATATGGAATTAGCTTCCACTGTTATGCTGATGATACTCAGCTATATATCTCAACGAGACCAGATTCAACTTCTAAATTATCTAATAACAGAGTGTGTTAAAAATGTAAAAGATTGGATGACCAATAATTTTATCCTATTAAATTCGGATAAGACAGAGATATTAAATATTGCAACAACAAAAAAACGTACACAGAATCTTGTAATTACAGTCTGCAACTAGACGGATGTACTGTTACTACCTCTACAGTCAAAAATCTGGGTGTTATATTAGAAAGCAACTTGTCTTTTGAAAATCATATTTCCCATGTTACAAAAATTGCATTCTTCCATCTTAGAAACATTGCCAAGCTATGAAACACGTTATCGGTTTCTGAAGCAGAAAAGCTAGTTCATACATTCATGACCTCTAGACTGGACTATTGTAATGCACTTCTAGATGGTTGTCCTGCTTCTTCAATAAACAAGCTACAGGTAGTCCAAAATTCAGCAGCTAGAGTCTTTACCAGGTCAAGAAAATATGATCATATTACCCCAGTTTTACAGTCTCTGCACTGGCTACCTATTGAGTTCCATATCAGTTACAAATTATCATTACTTACCTATAAGGCCCTAAATGGTTTAGCTCCTGCATACCTAACTAGCCTTATACCACGTTATAATTCGTCACGCTCCCTAAGGTCATAAAACGCTGGACTTTCGGTAGTTCCCAGGATAGCAAAGTCCTAGGAAGGTAGAGCTTTTTCACATTTGGCTCCCAAACTCTGGAATAGCCTTCCTGATAATGTTCAGGGTTCAGACACACTCGCTCTGTTTAAATCTATATATTAAAAATGCATCTCTTTCGCCAAGCATTCGAATAATGCAGCTCTTAAATTGTGAGTGTAGTTGCATCTGATCAAATGCGCATTCTTATTCTTTAGCTTGGGTTAAACTAATTAATTTTACTTTGTGGAACAGCAGCTATGCTGATGATGTCTCTATTTGTTTCTATGTTTTACTACGGGATGTAGGATTTACACAAGCTCCAGTCTGGATCCAGAACACCTGAGAAGAGATGATGCTGACCCTGATGCTTATCCTGAATCAACAAACAGAACTAACAAATATTGCTACAAGTGTGACTGCATCATAATAATTGCTGTTAATAATATTCACCGTCTGGCTGACTACGTCTTGTATTAATTTTTCTGAAAAATCCTGTCATACGCGCACAAACTGACAGTCACCACTTATAAGCTACTACTAAATATTGTAGAAACGTCATTTCCTTTAAAGTTGCTTTGTAATGATTTGTATTGTACAAAGCACAAAAAAATAAATAATTGAATTTAATTGAAAAGGCCCCCACCTTTCATTTCACCAATGAGAAACCTTTTAGCATGTTGCCTTACTTTTGTTTCATCAATGACAAACCTTTTGTCATGTTCCCCGCCTTTCGTTTGACTAATGAGAAACCATTTGGCCCTTTACCTGCCTTTCGTTTGACTAATGAGAAACCTTTTGGCATGTTCCCCGCCTTTCGTTTCACCAATGAGAAACCTTTTGGCACGTTCCCCGCCTTTCGTTTCACCAATGAGAAACCTTTTGGCACGTTCCCCCGCCTTTCGTTTCACCAATGAGAAACCTTTCGGCACGTTCCCCGCCTTTCGTTTCACCAATGAGAAGCATTTGACTAATGAGAAACCTTTTGGCATGCCCATTGCTCCTACCTGCATGTAGCTTTTAAATGGTTTTGACTAGGTCCTGAGCTGTGTTTAACAAGAGATTATAAATAATCATACTCTTAAAAGCTATAACCACAAATAAGTAATATATATTAAACTTGTTCTTATGAATATTCATGAGATGATCCAACATATTCATAATGCAGTTGTATCATAATGCAGTCCTTATAATGCTTTAAGAATACCCTTATAATGTATAATATGGGCTTCATAGAAAGTGTTAATACAAAAATACTTGAACAGAACAGAATGAAATGGTATTATTCCAGGGCCTGAACAATTAAATCTATTTAATTATTAGGGTTATGTAGCTACCCATAACTGCATAAAAATAAATAATGTGAAAAATATTATGTAACTATAAATATATCCTAATATAGCCCAAATGTGGCCCATCTGGGACCCACAAATAAACAATGGTGGGCAGCCTAACTGGGTCCACAACTGTATCCAAGCTGGGCACACATTCAGCCCATCAAAGTCCCCACTCTGAGCCCATGCCCAGTTGACACCCACATAGCCCAGATAAATCCCATGCGGGAGAAAGACAATATCTATTAATATTTTTTTTTAACCATTTCTGAGCACTTTATGGTTAGGAATTACTCAAAACAATATTCTACAACAACATTACGTTATATCTCAAGGTTTTAGTTGAAAACGTGTACAAACATTTATGCCGAAATCATATCATAACACGCGTCGCTATAGCAACTACAATTCGATTCAATTATGCTCGCCTGACGTCGCGTGCGCAAAAGCGCGAGCGCACACATTTATCTTATACATTGAATTTTTATATACTTTTTATATTAACTTGTGAGATTTATTAATAAAGGCATAAATCAGTATATATCAGAGATGCTATAATGAGCTCTGGTTAAACTGAATTAGAGTTTATTAAGGTTTTCAATAGTTTTGAACTCACGCACGCGAATTGTAGTTGCTATAGCGACGCGTGTTATGATCTGATCAATATCTGCTGGTTGAGAGACGAGGCGACTTCAGAGACTTCTGGAGAACATTTTCTGTGCTGAGATTGTGATTTTCGACGGAGTTCAGAGAAGAGACTTTTATTTTAGGAGATCGGAGGATTTTTCTTTGAGTAGAGTTTTATTTTTGAAGGATTTCTGATTATTTCTGAGGAAAGACTTATTCTATTTTTCTCTTCTTATTTCAGATTTTTCTTTCTTTCTTTATTTCTGTAATTAATTAATTGATTAATTAATTACCTTTTTGTTGATTAATTTCTTGTTTTGATTGGAGTTTGGAGGAGTTTGTCAATGGCTCATTTGGGTGAAAGACGAGGTGAGTGTTTTAATTTAGTTTGTTTATTATTGGTATGTTATTATAGTACGATGTTGTTCATTGTGTTAATGAAGTGATGTGAAGAAATGTGTGCAGGTTAATTCATTTAATCACACATTTATACCAGCTCACTGATCACATGTATTTTATTCCTTGTGTATGAAAATCAGTGAAATTTGTGTTTAATTCTTTGACACAATTATAACGCTGGCAAATTACAGAGCTGCTCAAATGCAATTCAAGACAATTAAAATGTAAAGTAACCTAATTGGATGTGAGCAGTACCATTGGTGGTTGATTATTAATAAATGTTGCTAATAAAGGCTGTAAGTGTTTGATGTGTGTAATATTGCAGGCTCGGGCCGCTCCAGATCCAGGAGTGCTGCTGTCTCTCAGACGGATGATCAGGAGCTTGAGAGACGTGGCTCTGGTGACGGCGCTCAGGAACCGCTGCCAAACCCAAACCAGCCGCTGAGCCAAGAGCTGCCTGGATACATCGCACCTCTGCCTTCAGAGTTGGCCGTTTCTGTGTCCACAGATCAGCCTCACAGGAAGAGGAAGTGGCAGAGCGGCAGCCAGGAGGATGAGCATCCGTCTCCTTCATACAGAAGAGCTGCCAAACGCTCCCGCAGAGGTCAGATACACTCATATTAAACACCTGATTAAAGACTCAATCAATGATTAGTCACTGAAAATGTTCTTCAGCTGAATTACAGTAACGTTCTGTAACAGGTTTAGATGCTGCAGCATGTTTTCTGTTAAAGACGTTTCTTGTGATCTTGTGTGTTGCAGAAGCGTATGTGAAGGGCCCATTGCTGGGGCGAGGAGGATTCGGCTCTGTGTATGCTGGGACCCGCAGGTCTGATGGACTGCCAGTGAGACATTTTCTTACCTCCTGCAGTTAAACAGCTTTTAGAAATGTTGATGTCAGTAAATGTCCCTCGTGGGTGATAATTAGCCAGCGTGGTTTACTGTGCTTCATCTGTCTACAGGTTGCCATCAAGTACGTCTCTAAACGAGGAACACAGAGACTGAGAGTTGTGAGTTGAGAGTGAATCTGTTGCTCTGTTTGGTCTGATTCAGCGCTGGATATAACGGAGCGTTTGTCCTGCAGGAAGGTCAGGGTCGGCTGCCGCTGGAGGTGGCGTTGATGACCCTGGTCAATTCGGCTCCTGCCTGCCCCAACGTCCTGAAGCTGCTGGAGTGGTTTGACCATCCCAGACGCTACACCATGATCCTGGAGCGCCCGCTTCCTTGCCAAGATCTGGAGAGTTTCTGTGAGGAGAACGGACGCCTGGAGGAGAGTCTGGCCAAGAAAGTGCTGCTGCAGCTGATCACGGCGCTGAAACACTGCGAGAGCCGTGGAGTCCTGCACCGGGACGTCAAACCAGAGAACCTGCTGATCTCCACAGACTCACATGACATCAAGCTGCTGGACTTCGGCTGTGGAGATCTGCTGAAAGACTCGGCCTACAAACACTTTGCAGGTTGGTTTGATCTCCCTGCAGTGATCTGTGTTTGTTTGTGGACTTTTGATGATCGAGCGAAGGGAATCTGTTTGGACTGGGGCCTCTTCAGATGATGTTTGTGGTCTTGTTGGGTCTCTCAGGCACTCTTCAGTACGCCCCTCCTGAGTGGTTTCGGCATCACCGTTATCATGCGGGACCGGCTACAGTTTGGTCAGTGGGGGTGACGCTCTACAACATCCTGTGCAGCTGTTTCCCCTTCAGAGGCGCATTGAGGGTCACCTCCAAAAGCAGACTGCTCTTTCCTAGAGAGCTGTCGACAGGCAAGAGACAGAAATCAGGTCCAGATCCAGGTAAAGCGTGTGGTTTTGTGTTCCTGAACACTGTGTTGTGTGTAACAGAGTGCCGTCAGCTGATTCGCTGGTGCCTCAGTGCAGCGGCATCAGATCGGCCCAGTTTAGACGACATTGAGCGCCACCCCTGGTTACACTGAGCAGGTGGCCAGTGACACACACTTATCTGACTCACAGCAGTCATGGCTGGATTGTCTTGTTAGGATCAGACAAGATAAATGCTTCTGATTGTTTGTATAGGGTGAGCAGGAGTGACACAGGAAGTGCAGAGAACAGCTTCCTGATCACCTACAGAAAGAGCAGAGGATCATGGACTAATGGCCGCCACACAATGAAGGGTTTTGATCCTCTGCTCCAGTCTGTGAGGGGCTCTGTGTGGATGCTGGAGGAGTCTGAACACACAGCAGCTGAAACCTCAGCCCGACGGGCCACAGATCAATATGTGTAGTTTCTCCACAAATACAGTCGAGAGAAGGGAGAAAAGTGTCAAGAAGCAGAACAGGATCAGAAAGAGTCTGGGGCAGAGTGTTAACTAGCATAATGTATTCATGGAAAAAAGTCCACTTGGTGTTAGACAGAATTTAAGTCACCAAAAAATTAAGTAGTAATTCAAGTAGTCCCCACAATGTTTACGAAACAGAAATGTTGAAATTTTACACATTCAAAAGCAATGAATATAATTAAATCAAATTGTGACAAAATGTTAAAGAATGACTTTGCTTTGGCTCATTTTAACAAAGTAACATAAACAAGCAGGAAGCTTACTCCATTAGGCCATAGTCTCTGCTTTTTATTATTTTCATTTTTAGTTTAGTAACTTTAACTTCTGCTTTAAAATAATTTTTGTTTTAAGATTACAATGTGATTTGTGATTTTAACCCTTTTTTTGCACATAATACATGCATACATGCTTACATTCACTTTATTTGTTTATAAAAAAAAATTCATAAAGAGTTTTTCATAAAGTGTACTCGACTTTTTATTTTCTTTTTTAAAATGTCATAAAAAAATAGCAAAACCTAACTAAACAGTTCCATAAAACAGTAAACTGTTTACCCCCCGCCCCCCTCGACCGCCCGCCACACTGATGGTACTTAAAACAAATTTCCAAGGTTGGCAGGTCGGCATTTGTACTCTTTTAGGTACATTCGTGTAACTTGATTTTTCTGTGTGTATTTTTGTTTTAATTTCATATTTTAAATAGTTTTGTATATATATTATTTTTTCTGTCATTATTCAGCTACCATCAGAGCTGCTCAGACATTCTTCTAGATGTTGTCTATAAAGAAGGAGAAGGAGCCTTTCTCACTCTGTCACTAGTGTGCAGAAAGTTTTATGGCATCAGTTTTCAAAGAAGAGCTCACTTTACCTGGCTGGACATTATGAATATTTACAATTTTATTAACTGAACAAGTTTTTTTAAGATATTTAGAAAGTTTATTACATTACAGAGATTTTATTTATTTATTTTCGTAGGAATCGTTGACTGGAAGTCTGTCGGTCCAGATGTGAGGTGTGATGGCTGCAGATGCATCTACAAAAACACCACTGGATACTGTGGCCATGAAACGAAGGGGGTCTTCACAGCGTTCTGTTCAGACGAAGAGCTTGCTGGCTTCTGTTCTATAGACTGCTACTTCCGCATAAATGGATGAATGAATGAATGAATGAATGAGTGGTTTATTTATTTATTTATTTTATTTGACTTGAATTGGCAACTGAAACTAAAATCTAAATAAATGTTTTAGTGGATAAAGCTGTGTCTGTTTGCTTTGATAAAAAGGTTAAGCATTATTCTTTGATAAAGCTTTGTCTGTTTGCTAAATTGGTTAATGTCACTTGACAGAGGTTAACTAAACTCTTATGACACTTTTTTTGTTTTGTCAACTATATATTTTTCTCTATCAGGCAGAAGGCCTCCAGAATTCTTAAAAGAATTTGCAGATTTCCTCCCAGACCTTCTGGTTACAGTTGATAAGTTGCTAATCATGGGAGATTTTAATATTCACGTTGACAATTCAAATGATGCATTAGGACTTGCGTTTACTGACCTAATAAACTCTTTTGGAGTCAAGCAAAATGTCACCGAGAAAAACTAACTTGGAAGTTTTTAGAATTGCATGGAAAAACAGTATGTCCAGCTATAGACAGGCTCTAAAAACTGCTGGGGCAAAGCATATACACAAACTCATTGAAAATAACCAAAACAATCCAAGGTTTTTATTTAACACAGTGGATAAATTAACAAATTACCAGATGACACCTGATTCAAATATTCCATCAACGTTTAATAGTAATGACTTTATGAATTTCTTCACTGATAAAATAGATAAGATTTGAAATACAATAGCGAATGTAAATTCTACAGCCTCTAACACTTCAGTTTCATCCAACGCACCCAAAGATAAACTGCAGTGCCTACAAATATAGGACAAGAAGAGCTAAATAAACTTATCACTGTAACTAAACCAACAACATGTTTATTAGATCCTGTACCCACTAAATTACTGAAAGAGTTGTTACCTGTAGCTGAAGAACCACTTCTCAATATCATTTACTCATCGTTATCTTTAGGTCACGTCCCAAAACCATTCAAGCTGGCGGTTATTAAGCCTCTTATTAAGAAACCAAAATTAGATCTTAGTGAACTGGCAAATTATAGGCCTATTTCAAATCTTCCATGCATGTCTAAAATTTTAGAAAAAGTTGTATCTGCTCAATTGAACTCCTTCCTGCAAAAAAAAATTATCTGTATGAAGAATTTCAGTCAGGTTTCAGCCCCCACCATAGCACCGAAACTGCACTTGTTAAAATAACAAATGACCTGCTTCTTGCGACAGATCAAGGCTGCATCTCATTGCTAGTTTTACTTGATCTTAGTGCTACATTCAACACCATAGATCATGACATACTCATAGATCAATTACTAATCTATAGAGGCATTCAAGGGCAGGATCTAAGATGGTTTAGATCCTACCTGTCCGATCGCTACCATTTTCTTTATTTAAATGGGGAATCATCTCATTTATCACCAGTAAAATGTGGAGTGCCACAAGGATCCGTCCTAGGTCCACTTATATTTTCAATATACATGTTGCCCCTTTGTAATATTATTAGAAAATACGGAATTAGCTTCCACTGTTATGCTGATGATACTCAGCTATATATCTCAACGAGACCAGATTCAACTTCTAAATTATCTAATATAACAGAGTGTGTTAAAAATGTAAAAGATTGGATGACCAATAATTTTATCCTATTAAATTCGGATAAGACAGAGATATTAAATATTGCAACAAAAAAATGTACACAGAATCTTGTAATTACAATCTGCAACTAGACGGATGTACTGTTACTACCTCTACAGTCAAAAATCTGGGTGTTATATAAGAAAGCAACTTGTCTTTTGAAAATCATATTTCCCATGTTACAAAAATTGCATTCGTCCATCTTAGAAACATTGCCAAGCTATGAAACATGTTATCGGTTTCTGAAGCAGAAAAGCTAGTTCATACATTCATGACCTCTAGAATGGACTTTTGTAATGCACTTCTAGGTGGTTGTCCTGCTTCTTCAATAAACAAGCTACAGGTAGTCCAAAATTCAGCAGCTAGAGTCTTTACCAGGTCAAGAAAATATGATCATATTACCCCAATTTTACAGTCTCTGCACTGGCTACCTATTGAGTTCCATATCAGTTACAAATTATCATGACTTACCTATAAGGCCCTAAATGGTTTAGCTCCTGCGTACCTAACTAGCCTTATACCACGTTATAATTCGTCACGCTGCCTAAGGTCATAAAACGCTGGACTTTCGGTAGTTCCCAGGATAGCAAAGTCCACTAAAGGAGGTAGAGCTTTTACATATTTGGCTACCAAACTCTGGAATAGCCTTCCTGATAATGTTCGGGGTTCAGACACACTCGCTCTGTTTAAATCTATATATTAAAAATGCATCTCTTTCGAATAATGCAGCTCTTAAATTGTGAGTGTAGTTGCATCTGATCAAATGCGCATTCTTATTCTTTAGCTTGGGTTAAACTAATTAATTTTACTTTGTTGGAACAGCAGCTATGCTGATGATGTCTCTATTTGTTTCTATGTTTTGCTACGGGATGTAGGATTTACACAAGCTCCAGTCTGGATCCAGAACACCTAAGAAGAGATGATGCTGACCCTGATGCTTATCCTGAATCAACAAACAGAACTAACAAATATTGCTACAAGTGTGACTGTATCATAATAATTGCTGTTAATAATATTCACCGTCTGGCTGACTATGTCTTGTATTAATTTTCATGCGCGCACAAACTGACAGTCACCACTTATAAGCTACTACTAAATATTGTAGAAACATTATTTCCTTTAAAGTTGCTTTGTAATGATTTGTATTGTACAAAGCACAAAAAAAAAATAATTGAATTCAATTGAAAAGTCCCCCACCTTTCATTTCACCAATGAGAAACCTTTTAGCATGTTGCCTTACTTTTGTTTCACCAATGACAAACCTTTTGGCATGTTCCCCACCTTTCGTTTGACTAATGAGAAACCTTTTGGCCCTTTACCCGCCTTTCGTTTGACTAATGACAAACCTTTTGGCATGTTCCCCGCCTTTCGTTTCACCAATGAGAAACCTTTCGGCACGTTCCCCGCCTTTCGTTTCACCAATGAGAAACATTTTGGCGTGTTCCCCGCCTTTCGTTTCACCAATGAGAAACCTTTCGGTACGTTCCCCGCCTTTCGTTTCACCAATGAGAAACCTTTTGGCGTGTTCCCCGCCTTTCGTTTGACTAATGAGAAACCTTTCGACATGTTCCCCGCCTTTTGGCATGCCCATTGCTCCTACCTGCATGTAGCTTTTAAATGGTTTTGACTAGGTCCTGAGCTGTGTTTAACAAGAGATTATAAATAATCATACTCTTAAAAGCTATAACCACAAATAAGTAAATATATTAAACTTGTTCTTATGAATATTCATGAGATGATCCAACATATTATAAGTTGTATCATAATGCAGTCCTTATAATGCTTTAAGGATACCCTTATAATGTATAATATGGGCTTCATAGAAAGTGTTAATACAAAAATACTTGAACAGAACAGAATGAAATGGTATTATTCCAGGGCCTGAACAATTAAATCAATTTAATTATTAGGGTTATGTAGCTACCCATAACTGCATAAAAATAAATAATGTGAAAAAAATTATGTAACTATAAATATATCCTAATATAGCCTAAATGTGGCCCATCTGGGACCCACAAATAAACAATAATGGGCAGCCTAACTGGGTCCACAACTGTATCCAAGCTGGGCACACATTCAGCCCATCAAAGTCCCCACTCTGAGCCCATGCCCAGTTGACACCCACATAGCCCAGATAAATCCCATGCGGGAGAAAGACAATATCTATTAATAATTTTTTTAACCATTTCTGAGCACTTTATGGTTAGGAATTATTCACAACAATATTCTACAACAACATTACGTTATATCTCAAGGTTTTAGTTGAAAACGTGTACAAATATTTATGCCGAAATCATATCATAACACGCGTCGCTATAGCAACTACAATTCGATTCACTTATGCTCGCCTGATGTCGCGTGCGCAAAAGCGCGAGCGCACACATTTATCTTATACATTGAATTTTTATATACTTTTTTATATTAACTTGTGAGATTTATTAATAAAGGCATAAATCAGTATATATCAGAGATGCTATAATGAGCTCTGGTTAAACTGAATTAGAGTTTATTAATCTTTTCAATAGTTTTGTACTAACGCACGCGAATTGTAGTTGCTATAGCGACGCGTGTTATGATCTGATCGATATCTGCTGGTTGAGAGACGAGGCGACTTCAGAGACTTCTGGAGAACATTTTCTGTGCTGAGATTGTGATTTTCGACGGAGTTCAGAGAAGAGACTTTTATTTTAGGAGATCGGAGGATTTTTCTTTGAGTAGAGTTTTATTTTTGAAGGATTTCTGATTATTTCTGAGGAAAGACTTATTCTATTTTTCTCTTCTTATTTCAGATTTTTCTTTCTTTCTTTCTTTCTTTCTTTCTTTCTTTCTTTCTTTCTGTAATTAATTAATTGATTAATTAATTACCTTTTTGTTGATTAATTTCTTGTTTTGATTGGAGTTTGGAGGAGTTTGTCAATGGCTCATTTGGGTGAAAGACGAGGTGAGTGTTTTAATTTAGTTTGTTTATTATTGATATGTTATTATAGTACGATGTTGTTCATTGTGTTAATGAAGTGATGTGAAGAAATGTGTGCAGGTTAACTCATTTAATCACACATTTATACCAGCTCACTGATCACATGTATTTTATTCCTTGTGTATGAAAATCAGTGAAATTTGTGTTTAATTCTTTGACACAATTATAATGCTGGAAAATTATAGAGCTGCTCAAATGCAATTCAAGACAATTAAAATGTAAAGTAACCTAATTGGATGTGAGCAGTACCATTGGTGGTTGATTATTAATAAATGTTGCTAATAAAGGCTGTAAGTGTTTGATGTGTGTAATATTGCAGGCTCGGGCCGCTCCAGATCCAGGAGTGCTGCTGTCTCTCAGACGGATGATCAGGAGCTTGAGAGACGTGGCTCTGGTGACGGCGCTCAGGAACCGCTGCCAAACCCAAACCAGCCGCTGAGCCAAGAGCTGCCTGGATACATCGCACCTCTGCCTTCAGAGTTGGCCGTTTCTGTGTCCACAGATCAGCCTCACAGGAAGAGGAAGTGGCAGAGCGGCAGCCAGGAGGATGAGCATCCGTCTCCTTCATACAGAAGAGCTGCCAAACGCTCCCGCAGAGGTCAGATACACTCATATTAAACACCTGATTAAAGACTCACTCAATGATTACTCACTGAAAATGTTCTTCAGCTGAATTACAGTAACGTTGTGTAACAGGTTTAGATGCTGCAGCATGTTTTCTGTTAAAGACGTTTCTTGTGATCTTGTGTGTTGCAGAAGCGTATGTGAAGGGCCCATTGCTGGGGCGAGGAGGATTCGGCTCTGTGTATGCTGGGACCCGCAGGTCTGATGGACTGCCAGTGAGACATTTTCTTACCTCCTGCAGTTAAACAGCTTTTAGAAATGTTGATGTCAGTAAATGTCCCTCATGGGTGATAATTAGCCAGCGTGGTTTACTGTGCTTCATCTGTCTACAGGTTGCCATCAAGTACGTCTCTAAACGAGGAACACAGAGACTGAGAGTTGTGAGTTGAGAGTGAATCTGTTACTCTGTTTGGTCTGATTCAGCGCTGGATATAACGGAGCGTTTGTCCTGCAGGAAGGTCAGGGTCGGCTGCCGCTGGAGGTGGCGTTGATGACCCTGGTCAATTCGGCTCCTGCCTGCCCCAACGTCCTGCAGCTGCTGGAGTGGTTTGACCGTCCCAGACGCTACACCATGATCCTGGAGCGCCCGCTTCCTTGCCAAGATCTGGAGAGTTTCTGTGAGGAGAACGGACGCCTGGAGGAGAGTCTGGCCAAGAAAGTGCTGCTGCAGCTGATCACGGCGCTGAAACACTGCGAGAGCCGTGGAGTCCTGCACCGGGACGTCAAACCAGAGAACCTGCTGATCTCCACAGACTCACATGACATCAAGCTGCTGGACTTCGGCTGTGGAGATCTGCTGAAAGACTCGGCCTACAAACACTTTGCAGGTTGGTTTGATCTCCCTGCAGTGATCTGTGTTTGTTTGTGGACTTTTGATGATCGAGCGAAGGGAATCTGTTTGGACTGGGGCCTCTTCAGATGATGTTTGTGGTCTTGTTGGGTCTCTCAGGCACTATTCAGTACGCCCCTCCTGAGTGGTTTCGGCATCACCGTTATCATGCGGGACCGGCTACGGTTTGGTCAGTGGGGGTGACGCTCTACAACATCCTGTGCAGCTGTTTCCCCTTCAGAGGCGCATTGAGGGTCACCTCCAAAAGCAGACTGCTCTTTCCTAGAGAGCTGTCGACAGGCAAGAGACAGAAATCAGGTCCAGATCCAGGTGAAGCGTGTGGTTTTGTGTTCCTGAACACTGTGTTGTGTGTAACAGAGTGCCGTCAGCTGATTCGCTGGTGCCTCAGTGCAGCGGCATCAGATCGGCCCAGTTTAGACGACATTGAGCGCCACCCCTGGTTACACTGAGCAGGTGGCCAGTGACACACACTTATCTGACTCACAGCAGTCATGGCTGGATTGTCTTGTTAGGATCAGACTAGATAAATGCTTCTGATTGTTTGTATAGGGTGAGCAGGAGTGACACAGGAAGTGCAGAGAACAGCTTCCTGATCACCTACAGAAAGAGCAGAGGATCATGGACTAATGGCCGCCACACAATGAAGGGTTTTGATCCTCTGCTCCAGTCTGTGAGGGGCTCTGTGTGGATGCTGGAGGAGTCTGAACACACAGCAGCTGAAACCTCAGCCCGACGGGCCACAGATCAATATGTGTAGTTTCTCCACAAATACAGTCGAGAGAAGGGAGAAAAGTGTCAAGAAGCAGAACAGGATCAGAAAGAGTCTGGGGCAGAGTGTTAACTAGCATAATGTATTCATGGAAAAAAGTCCACTTGGTGTTAGACAGAATTTAAGTCACCAAAAAATTAAGTAGTAATTCAAGTAGTCCCCACAATGTTTACGAAACAGAAATGTTGAAATTTTACACATTCAAAAGCAATGAATATAATTAAATCAAATTGTGACAAAATGTTAAAGAATGACTTTGCTTTGGCTCATTTTAACAAAGTAACATAAAAACAAGCAGGAAGCTTACTCCATTAGGCCCTAGTCTCTGCTTTTTATTATTTTCATTTTTAGTTTAGTAACTTTAACTTCTGCTTTAAAAGGCTTATTTTTGTTTTAAGATTACAATGTGATTTGTGATTTTAACCCTTTTTTTGCACATAATACATGCTTACATTCACTTTATTTGTTTATAAAAAAAAATTCATAAAAAGTTTTTCATAAAGTGTACTCGACTTTTTATTTTCTTTTTTAAAATGTCATAAAAAAATAGCAAAACCTAACTAAACAGTTCCATAAAACAGTAAACTGTTTACCCCCCGCCCCCCTCGACCGCCCGCCACACTGATGGTACTTAAAACAAATTTCCAATGTTGGCAGGTCGGCATTTGTACTCTTTTAGGTACATTCGTGTAACTTGATTTTTCTGTGTGTATTTTTGTTTTAATTTCATATTTTAAATAGTTTTTTATATATATATATATATATATATATATTTTTTTTTTTTTGTTATTATTCAGCTACCATCAGAGCTGCTCAGACATTCTTCTAGATGTTGTCTATAAAGAAGGAGAAGGAGGCTTTCTTACTCTGTCACTAGTGTGCAGAAAGTTTTATGGCATCAGTTTTCAAAGAAGAGCTCACTTTACCTGGCTGGACATTATTTATATTTACACTTTTCTTAACTGAACAAGTTTTTTAAAGATATTTAGAAAGTTTATTGCATTAATTTAGAGATTTAATTTACATGTATTTATTTTCGTAGGAATCGTTGACTGGAAGTCTGTCGGTCCAGATGTGAGGTGTGATGGCTGCAGATGCATCTACAAAAACACCACTGGATACTGTGGCCATGAAACGAAGGGGGTCTTCACAGCGTTCTGTTCAGACGAAGAGCTTGCTGGCTTCTGTTCTATAGACTGCTACTTCCGCATAAATGAATGAATGAATGAGTGGTTTATTTATTTATTTATTTTATTTGACTTGAATTGGCAACTGAAACTAAAATCTAAATAAATGTTTTAGTGGATAAAGCTGTGTCTGTTTGCTTTGATAAAAAGGTTAAGCATTATTCTTTGACAAAGCTTTGTCTGTTTGCTAAATTGGTTAATGTCACTTGACAGAGGTTAACTAAACTCTTATGACAATTTTTTTTTGTTTTGTCAACTATATATTTTTCTCTATCAGGCAGAAGGCCTCCAGAATTCTTAAAAGAATTTGCAGATTTCCTCTCAGACCTTCTGGTTACAGTTGATAAGTTGCTAATCATGGGGGATTTTAATATTCATGTTGACAATTCAAATGATGCATTAGGACTTGCGTTTACTGACCTAATAAACTCTTTTGGAGTCAAGCAAAATGTCACAGAGCCCACTCATCTTTTAATCATCGCTAGATTTAATTATATCGCATGGAATCGATCTTACTGATATAGAAATCGTACCTCAATGTGATGATATTACAGACCATGTCCTTGTATTGTGCATGCTGCATATCACTGATATTAACTATATGTCTACACATGAACTAGATGAAATGACTGACAACATGGGCACTATTTTCTCTAATACATTAGAAGCTTTTGCTCCCATCAAATTGAAAAAGGTTAGAGAAAAATGTACTGTGCCATGGTATAACAGTAATACTCACTCTCTCAAAAAAGAAACTCGTAGTCTTGAACGCAAATGGAGAAAAACTAACTTGGAAGTTTTTAGAATTGCATGGAAAAACAGTATGTCCAGCTATAGACAGGCTCTAAAAACTGCTAGGGCAGAGCATATACACAAACTCATTGAAAATAACCAAAACAATCCAAGGTTTTTATTTAACACAGTGGATAAATTAACAAATTACCAGATGACACCTGATTCAAATATTCCATCAACGTTTAATAGTAATGACTTTATGAATTTCTTCACTGATAAAATAGATAACATTTGAAATACAATAGCGAATGTAAATTCTACAGCGTCTAACACTTCAGTTGTAGGCAGTGCCTACAAATATAGGACAAGAAGAGCTAAATAAACTTATCACTGTAACTAAACCAACAACATGTTTAATAGATCCTGTACCCACTAAATTAACGAAAGAGTTGTTACCTGTAGCTGAGGAACCGCTTCTCAATATCATTTACTCATCGTTATCTTTAGGTCACGTCCCAAAACCATTCAAGCTGGCGGTTATTAAGCCTCTTATTAAGAAACCAAAATTAGATCCTAGTGAACTGGCAAATTATAGGCCTATTTCAAATCTTCCATTTATGTCTAAAATTTTAGAAAAAGTTGTATCTGCTCAATTGATCTCCTTCCTGCAAAAAAAAATATCTGTATGAAGAATTTCAGTCAGGTTTCAGCCCCCACCATAGCACCGAAACTGCACTTGTTAAAATAACAAATGACCTGCTTCTTGCGACAGATCAAGGCTGCATCTCATTGCTAGTTTTACTTGATCTTAGTGCTGCATTCAAAACCATAGATCATGACATACTCATAGATCAATTACTAATGTCACAGTCTTCTGTCTTTCTGTGAGCACATGGCTTGTGTTGTGTTATTTGGTGCCATGTGCTCTCTCCTTTCCTTTTCTGACCCCGCCCACCTTGTCACCTCGTTACTGTTTAGTTGCTCCACCTGTGTTTCTCCCTGACCCCCCTGACTCATTACCTTATTCACTCTGTACACCTGTTGCATCCACTCACTCTGTACACCTGTGCACATAATCACGCACACAGCTGTTCCCTATTTGTTCACGAGTATATAGTTTCGTCTCACCCACCACTCTGCTTGGCTATATTGTAATGTCTATGTACCTGTGTTTCTCATGCTCGTTTTCCTGTTATTCGTTTTGGTTTTGTTTTTGCCATGTTGGCCTTTTAGTTCTCGTTTGTTCTTGTTAAAATAAAGTGTCTCTTCCCTGCACTTGGACCCAGATCTTGTTCTTTCCACGGCGCCGTCTCTACCGCGCCGTGACAGAATATAGCCAGCAAATATGGGTCCAGCAGGGAGATTCCTTGACATCTGCCAAGGAGAGCGAAGCATCGAGGATTATGCTTGGGAGTTCGTGGGGGCGGCTCGGCTGTCAGCGACAGAGAGGACCTGTCTAATGGTTTTCTTCTGGGGAGGACTAGCCGAGCCCTTCAAGTCCCTTATGCCATTCTGGCACCCCGACGAGACGCTGGAGGATTACATCAACCTGGCTCTGCAGTTGAGCGGCTCAGCTGTTAGGGTGGAGTTAGCTGCAGAGCCAGCTCAAGGTTCTCCCAAGGCCACAGTCCAGGAGTCAGCAGAGGCCTCGTCGGCTGCACCCAGTGCCTCACACCTGTTCCTGGAGCGTCACGGGCTGATGCACTGCATGCGGGATTCACAGTGGATGTCGGAGCGAGCAGCGTGGTCGGCTCGCAGGACTCACAAGGTGGTGGAGCCTGCTGATGTTCCCTCTGAAGCAGTGGGGCTGACTGCTAGCCTTCACAAAGCTGCAGATTCCACTCAGGATTGCCCCAAGGCGGTGGTGTCCACTCAGGATTGCCCCGAGGCAGCGGCGTCCGCTCACGATGTCCCCGAGGCGGCGGCATCCGCTCACGATGTCCTCGAGGCAGCGCCGTCCGCTCACGATTCCCACAAGGCGGTGGTGACTGCTCCGGACCCTCCAGAGTCGAGTCAGGTGCCAGTAAACTCTCCAGAGACGAGTCAGGTTCTAGCGAACTCTCCAGAGTCGAGTCAGGTTCCTGTTGAACTCCCAGAGTCGAGTCAGGTTCCTGTTGAACTCCCAGAGTCGAGTCAGGTTCCTGTTGAACTCCCAGAGTCGAGTCAGGTTCCAGTGGACCCTCCAGAGTCGAGTCAGGTTCCAGTGGACCCTCCAGAGTCGAGTCAGGTTCCAGTGGACCCTCCAGAGTCGAGTCAGGTTCCAGTGGACCCTCCAGAGTCGAGTCAGGTTCCAGTGGACCCTCCAGAGTCGAGTCAGGTTCCAGTGGACCCTCCAGAGTCGAGTCAGGTGCTCGTGGACCCTCCAGAGTCAGGGCTAGTCACCGTTGACCCTCCAGAGTCAGGTCTAGTCACCGTTGACCCTCCAGAGTCAGGGCTAGTCACCGTTGACCCTCCAGAGTCAGGGCTAGTCACCGTTGACCTTCCAGAGTCAAGTCAAGTCACCGTTGACCTTCCAGAGTCAAGTCAAGTCACCGGTGAGCTTCAAGGACAGAGTCAAGTCACCGGTGAGCTTCAAGGACAGAGTCAAGTCACCGGTGAGCTTCAAGGACAGAGTCAAGTCACCGGTGATCTTCATGAACAAAGGCAAGTCACCACTGATCTTCATAAGCAAATACAAGTCAGCAATGATCTTCATGTACAAATGCAATTCACCAACAATCTTCATGAGCAGTGTCGGGTCAGCACCGATCTTCTGGAGTCCAGTATGTACACCATAGGATTGCCAGATTGTCGTCCTCCCGTTGGTTGGACCACACGATTGTGGTGGTCTTCTGCTCTGCCCTGGGGGGCTTCTGTCCTGACCACACGGTTGTGGTGGTCCCTTGCTCCGCCCTGGGGGGCGTATGCCCTGACCACACGGTTGTGGTAGTCTTCTGCTCCGCCCTGGGGGGCTTCCGTCCGGACCACACCGTTATGGTGGTCTTCTGCTCCGCCCTCATGGGGCGTCACGTGATGTCCTTCTTGGACTTGAGTATTTGTGTTATTTTTTGTTGTTCTGCGGTCTGTGTCTTTCTTTCTGTTTCCTCCTATGGACCTGGCCCTCCTTCCCTTCCCCTGATCCTCTGCCGGTCCACCTCCTTCCTGGGTTTCTTGTCTGTGTATCTTGTCTCTGCTTCCCCATTCTACCTGGTCCTCTTGTCTCTGTTTTACCATTTTACCTGTTGGTCTGTCTCTGTTACCCCATTCTACCTGGTCCTCTTGTCTCTGTTTTACCATATTATCTGGCCCTCCATCCCTCCCCCTGATCCACCTCCGTTCCGCCTCCCTCCGTGATTTATTATTTTGGAGTGTCTGGAATCCACTCCTTAAGGGAGGGGTTCTGTCACAGTCTTCTGTCTTTCTGTCTTTGTCTTTCTGTGAGCACATGGCTTGTGTTGTGTTATTTGGTGCCATGTGCTCTCTCCTTTCCTTTTCTGACCCTGCTCACCTTGTCACCTCGTTACTGTTTAGTTGCTCCACCTGTGTTTCTCCCTGGCCCCCCTGACTCATTACCTTATTCACTCTGTACACCTGTTGCATCCACTCACTCTGTACACCTGTGCACATAATCACGCACACAGCTGTTCCCTATTTGTTCACGAGTATATAGTTTCGTCTCACCCACCACTCTGCCTGGCTATATTGTAATGTCTATGTACCTGTGTTTCTCATGCTTGTTTTCTTGTGATTCGTTTTGGTTTTGTTTTTGCCGTGTTGGCCTTTTAGTTCTCGTTTGTTCTTGTTAAAATAAAGTGTCTCTTCCCTGCACTTGGACCCAGATCTTGTTCTTTCCACGGCGCCGTCTCTACCGCGCCGTGACAACTAACCTATAGAGGTATTCAAGGGCAGGCTCTAAGATGGTTTAGATCCTACCTGTCCGATCGCTACCATTTTCTTTATTTAAATGGGGAATCATCTCATTTATTACCAGTAAAATGTGGAGTGCCACAAGGATCCGTCCTAGGTCCACTTATATTTTCAATATACACGTTGCCCCTTTGTAATATTATTAGAAAATACGGAATTAGCTTCCACTGTTATCCTGATGATACTCAGCTATATATCTCAATGAGACCAGATTCAACTTCTAAATTATCTAATATAACAGAGTGTGTTAAAAATGTAAAAGATTGGATGACCAATAATTTTATCCTATTAAATTCGGATAAGACAGAGATATTAAATATTGCAACAAAAAAACGTACACAGAATCTTTTAATTACAATCTGCAATTAGACGGATGTACTGTTACTACCTCTACAGTCAAAAATCTGGGTGTTATATAAGAAAGCAACTTGTCTTTTGAAAATCATATTTCCCATGTTACAAAAATTGCATTCTTCCATCTTTGAAACATTGCCAAGCTATGAAACATGTTATCGGTTTCTGAAGCAGAAAAGCTAGTTCATACATTCATGACCTCTAGACTGGACTATTGTAATGCACTTCTAGATGGTTGTCCTGCTTCTTCAATAAACAAGCTACAGGTAGTCCAAAATTCAGCAGCTAGAGTCCTTACCAGGTCAAGAAAATATGATCATATTACCCCAATTTTACAGTCTCTGCACTGGCTACCTATTGAGTTCCATATCAGTTACAAATTATCATGACTTACCTATAAGGCCCTAAATGGTTTAGCTCCTGCGTACCTAACTAGCCTTATACCATGTTATAATTCGTCACGCTCCCTAAGGTCATAAAATGCTGGACTTTCGGTAGTTCCTAGCATAGCAAAGTCCACTAAAGGAGGTAGAGCTTTTTCACATTTGGCTCCCAAACTCTGGAATAGCCTTCCTGATAATGTTCGGGGTTCAGACACACTCTCTCTGTTTAAATCTATATATTAAAAACGCATCTTTCGTTTTACCAATGAGAAACCTTTTGGCACGCCCGCCACCTTTTTTTTCACCAATCAGAAACCTTTTGGAATGCCCCCTACCTTTGGCATGCCCATTGCTCCTACCTGCATGTAGCTTTTAAATGGTTTTTACTAGGTCCTGAGCTGTGTTTAACAAGAGATTATAAATAATCATACTCTTAAAAGCTATAACCACAAATAAGTAAATATATTAAACTTGTTCTTATGAATATTCATGAGATGATCCAACATATTATAAGTTGTATTATAATGCAGTCCTTATAAAGCTTTAAGAATACCCTTATAATGTATAATATGGGCTTCATAGAAAGTGTTAATACAAAAATACTTGAACAGAACAGAATGAAATGGTATTATTCCAGGGCCTGTGCAGACTTCTCAGGTTCATACCTAAAAAATAAAAAATAAAACAGTAAAGAAAGAAAAACAGAAAAGGCAATTATTTTAAAATACCTCTAAAACATTCACAAAAGCATTAAAAAGCATGCATGGTTATAAGTTGTGCCAGTACAAAAATGTCACTCAAAGGTATAGTTATACTACTAAAGGTAATATGAACAAGTTAAAAGTGACACTATTCAGTTTAGAAATGTAATTTTAAAAGTAATATTATTTTATTATTTTTCATTTTGTTATATATTCAATAACACAAGTTATTGCTTCACACCAACAGCTTTATTCATGATTCATCTTTTATTTTTCAAAGCTGAACTTTAACAACACAGAATTATGAGAATATTAACCATATTTCATCAATGAACATAGCCTACAAGTAAAATCACAGATAACACATTTTGCCAGTGGAAAATAAATGGTGTAAATATAAAAATACAATTTTAAAAGAGTTAATGTACTTAATTAGAAAGACTACAACAATATTCAGAGAACACATATCATCTCAAAACATAAAATGTTCTTCTTTATGGCGATGACTCTTCCCGCCTGCCTCATGATGGTCCAGCCAAAAAACCCTTTGAGGTACTTATGAATAAATAAAATAGGATTCTTCATAAAATAAATAATCTTATATTGTTACATTATGATATAACCCTTAATGAATAAAACATGAAATACATACAATTAAATCAATTTAATTATTAGGGTTATGTAGCTACCAATAACTGCATAAAAATAAATAATATGAAAAAAATTATGTGACTATAAATAAATCCTAATATAGCCTAAATGTGGCCCATCTGGGACCCACAAATAAACAATAATGGGCAGCCTAACTGGGTCCACAACTGTATCCAAGCTGGGCACACATTCAGCCCATCAAAGTCCCCACTCTGAGCCCATGCCCAGTTGACACCCACATAGCCCAGATAAATCCCATGCGGGAGAAAGACAATATCTATTAATAATTTTTTTAACCATTTTAACCATTTCTGAGCATTTTATGGATAGGAATTATTCACAACAATATTCTACAACAACATTACGTTATATATCAAGGTTTTAGTTGAAAACGTGTACAAATATTTATTCCGAAATCATAACATAACACGCGTCGCTATAGCAACTACAATTAGATTCACTTATGCTCGCCTGACGTCGCGTGCGCAAAAGCGCGAGCGCACACATTTATCTTATACATTGAATTTTTATATACTTTTTTATATTAACTTGTGAGATTTATTAATAAAGGCATAAATCAGTATATATCAGAGATGCTATAATGAGCTCTGGTTAAACTGAATTAGAGTTTATTAAGGTTTTCAATAGTTTTGAACTCACGCACGCGAATTGTAGTTGCTATAGCGACGCGTGTTATGATCTGATCGATATCTGCTGGTTGAGAGACGAGGCGACTTCAGAGACTTCTGGAGAACATTTTCTGTGCTGAGATTGTGATTTTCGACGGAGTTCAGAGAAGAGACTTTTATTTTAGGAGATCGGAGGATTTTTCTTTGAGTAGAGTTTTATTTTTGAAGGATTTCTGATTATTTCTGAGGAAAGACTTAAGTTATCCTATTTTTCTCTTCTTATTTCAGATTTTTCTTTCTTTCTTTCTTTCTTTCTTTCTTTCTTTCTTTCTTTCTTTCTGTAATTAATTAATTGATTAATTAATTACCTTTTTGTTGATTAATTTCTTGTTTTGATTGGAGTTTGGAGGAGTTTGTCAATGGCTCATTTGGGTGAAAGACGAGGTGAGTGTTTTAATTTAGTTTGTTTATTATTGGTATGTTATTATAGTACGATGTTGTTCATTGTGTTAATGAAGTGATGTGAAGAAATGTGTGCAGGTTAACTCATTTAATCACACATTTCTACCAGCTCACTGATCACATGTATTTTATTCCTTGTGTATGAAAATCAGTGAAATATGTGTTTAATTCTTTGACACAATTATAACGCTGGAAAATTATAGAGCTGCTCAAATGCAATTCAAGACAATTAAAATGTAAAGTAACCTAATTGGATGTGAGCAGTACCATTGGTGGTTGATTATTAATAAATGTTGCTAATAAAGGCTGTAAGTGTTTGATGTGTGTAATATTGCAGGCTCGGGCCGCTCCAGATCCAGGAGTGCTGCTGTCTCTCAGACGGATGATCAGGAGCTTGAGAGACGTGGCTCTGGTGACGGCGCTCAGGAACCGCTGCCAAACCCAAACCAGCCGCTGAGCCAAGAGCTGCCTGGATACATCGCACCTCTGCCTTCAGAGTTGGCCGTTTCTGTGTCCACAGATCAGCCTCACAGGAAGAGGAAGTGGCAGAGCGGCAGCCAGGAGGATGAGCATCCGTCTCCTTCATACAGAAGAGCTGCCAAACGCTCCCGCAGAGGTCAGATACACTCATATTAAACACCTGATTAAAGACTCACTCAATGATTAGTCACTGAAAATGTTCTTCAGCTGAATTACAGTAACGTTCTGTAACAGGTTTAGATGCTGCAGCATGTTTTCTGTTAAAGACGTTTCTTGTGATCTTGTGTGTTGCAGAAGCGTATGTGAAGGGCCCATTGCTGGGGCGAGGAGGATTCGGCTCTGTGTATGCTGGGACCCGCAGGTCTGATGGACTGCCAGTGAGACATTTTCTTACCTCCTGCAGTTAAACAGCTTTTAGAAATGTTGATGTCAGTAAATGTCCCTCATGGGTGATAATTAGGCAGCGTGGTTTACTGTGCTTCATCTGTCTACAGGTTGCCATCAAGTACGTCTCTAAACGAGGAACACAGAGACTGAGAGTTGTGAGTTGAGAGTGAATCTGTTGCTCTGTTTGGTCTGATTCAGCGCTGGATATAACGGAGCGTTTGTCCTGCAGGAAGGTCAGGGTCGGCTGCCGCTGGAGGTGGCGTTGATGACCCTGGTCAATTCGGCTCCTGCCTGCCCCAACGTCCTGCAGCTGCTGGAGTGGTTTGACCGTCCCAGACGCTACACCATGATCCTGGAGCGCCCGCTTCCTTGCCAAGATCTGGAGAGTTTCTGTGAGGAGAACGGACGCCTGGAGGAGAGTCTGGCCAAGAAAGTGCTGCTGCAGCTGATCACGGCGCTGAAACACTGCGAGAGCCGTGGAGTCCTGCACCGGGATGTCAAACCAGAGAACCTGCTGATCTCCACAGACTCACATGACATCAAGCTGCTGGACTTCGGCTGTGGAGATCTGCTGAAAGACTCGGCCTACAAACACTTTGCAGGTTGGTTTGATCTCCCTGCAGTGATCTGTGTTTGTTTGTGGACTTTTGATGATCGAGCGAAGGGAATCTGTTTGGACTGGGGCCTCTTCAGATGATGTTTGTGGTCTTGTTGGGTCTCTCAGGCACTCTTCAGTACGCCCCTCCTGAGTGGTTTCGGCATCACCGTTATCATGCGGGACCGGCTACGGTTTGGTCAGTGGGGGTGACGCTCTACAACATCCTGTGCAGCTGTTTCCCCTTCAGAGGCGCATTGAGGGTCACCTCCAAAAGCAGACTGCTCTTTCCTAGAGAGCTGTCGACAGGCAAGAGACAGAAATCAGGTCCAGATCCAGGTGAAGCGTGTGGTTTTGTGTTCCTGAACACTGTGTTGTGTGTAACAGAGTGCCGTCAGCTGATTCGCTGGTGCCTCAGTGCAGCGGCATCAGATCGGCCCAGTTTAGACGACATTGAGCGCCACCCCTGGTTACACTGAGCAGGTGGCCAGTGACACACACTTATCTGACTCACAGCAGTCATGGCTGGATTGTCTTGTTAGGATCAGACTAGATAAATGCTTCTGATTGTTTGTATAGGGTGAGCAGGAGTGACACAGGAAGTGCAGAGAACAGCTTCCTGATCACCTACAGAAAGAGCAGAGGATCATGGACTAATGGCCGCCACACAATGAAGGGTTTTGATCCTCTGCTCCAGTCTGTGAGGGGCTCTGTGTGGATGCTGGAGGAGTCTGAACACACAGCAGCTGAAACCTCAGCCCAACGGGCCACAGATCAATATGTGTAGTTTCTCCACAAATACAGTCGAGAGAAGGGAGAAAAGTGTCAAGAAGCAGAACAGGATCAGAAAGAGTCTGGGGCAGAGTGTTAACTAGCATAATGTATTCATGGAAAAAAGTCCACTTGGTGTTAGACAGAATTTAAGTCACCAAAAAATTAAGTAGTAATTCAAGTAGTCCCCACAATGTTTACGAAACAGAAATGTTGAAATTTTACACATTCAAAAGCAATGAATATAATTAAATCTAATTGTGACAAAATGTTAAAGAATGACTTTGCTTTGGCTCATTTTAACAAAGTAACATAAACAAGCAGGAAGCTTACTCCATTAGGCCCTAGTCTCTGCTTTTTATTATTTTCATTTTTAGTTTAGTAACTTTAACTTCTGCTTTAAAAGGCTTATTTTTGTTTTAAGATTACAATGTGATTTGTGATTTTAACCCTTTTTTGCACATAATACATGCTTACATTCACTTTATTTGTTTATAAAAAAAAATTCAGAAAGGGTTTTTCATAAAGTGTACTCGACTTTTTATTTTATTTTTTAAAATGTCATAAAAAAAATAGCAAAACCTAACTAAACACTTACATAAAACAGTAAACTGTTTACCCCCCGCCCCCCTCGACCGCCCGCCACACTGATGGTACTTAAAACAAATTTCCAAGGTTGGCATGTCGGGATTTGTACTCTTTTAGGTACATTCGTGTAAATTGATTTGTCTGTGTGTATTTTTGTTTTAATTTCATATTTTAAATATTTTTGTATATATATTATTTTTTTGGTTATTATTCAGCTACCATCAGAGCTGCTCAGACATTCTTCTAGATGTTGTCTATAAAGAAGGAGAAGGAGCCTTTCTCACTCTGTCACTAGTGTGCAGAAAGTTTTATGGCATCAGTTTTCAAAGAAGAGCTCACTTTACCTGGCTGGACATTATGAATATTTACAATTTTATTAACTGAACAAGTTTTTTTAAGATATTTAGAAAGTTTATTACAGAGATTTTATTTATTTATTTTGGTAGGAATCGTTGACTGGAAGTCTGTCGGTCCAGATGTGAGGTGTGATGGCTGCAGATGCATCTACAAAAACACCACTGGATACTGTGGCCAAGAAACGAAGGGGGTCTTCACAGCGTTCTGTTCAGACGAAGAGCTTGCTGGCTTCTGTTCTATAGACTGCTACTTCCGCATAAATGGATGAATGAATGAATGAGTGGTTTATTTATTTATTTATTTTATTTGACTTGAATTGGCAACTGAAACTAAAATCTAAATAAATGTTTTAGTGGATAAAGCTGTGTCTGTTTGCTTTGATAAAAAGGTTAAGCATTATTCTTTGATAAAGCTTTGTCTGTTTGCTAAATTGGTTCATGTCACTTGACAGAGGGTAACTAAACTCTTATGACAATTTTTTTGTTTTGTCAACTATATATTTTTCTCTATCAGGCAGAAGGCCTCCAGAATTCTTAAAAGAATTTGCAGATTTCCTCCCAGACCTTCTGGTTACAGTTGATAAGTTGCTAATCATGGGGGATTTTATTATTCACGTTGACAATTCAAATGATGCATTAGGACTTGCGTTTACTGACCTAATAAACTCTTTTTGGAGTCAAGCAAAATGTCACCGAGGAAAAACTAACTTGGAAGTTTTTAGAATTGCATGGAAAAACAGTATGTCCAGCTATAGACAGGCTCTAAAAACTGCTGGGGCAGAGCATATACACAAACTCATTGAAAATAACCAAAACAATCCAAGGTTTTTATTTAACACAGTGGATAAATTAACAAATTACCAGATGACACCTGATTCAAATATTCCATCAACGTTTAATAGTAATGACTTTATGAATTTCTTCACTGATAAAATAGATAACATTTGAAATACAATAGCGGATGTAAATTCTACAGCCTCTAACACTTCAGTTTCATCCAACGCACCCAAAGATAAACTGCAGTGCCTACAAATATAGGACAAGAAGAGCTAAATAAACTTATCACTGTAACTAAACCAACAACATGTTTATTAGATCCTGTACCCACTAAATTACTGAAAGAGTTGTTACTTGTAGCTGAAGAACCACTTCTCAATATCATTTACTCATCGTTATCTTTAGGTCACGTCCCAAAACCATTCAAGCTGGCGGTTATTAAGCCTCTTATTAAGAAACCAAAATTAGATCTTAGTGAACTGGCAAATTATAGGCCTATTTCAAATCTTCCATTTATGTCTAAAATTTTAGAAAAAGTTGTATCTGCTCAACTGAACTCCTTCCTGCAAAAAAAAAATTATCTGTATGAAGAATTTCAGTCAGGTTTCAGCCCCCACCATAGCACCGAAACTGCACTTGTTAAAATAACAAATGACCTGCTTCTTGCGACAGATCAAGGCTGCATCTCATTGCTAGTTTTACTTGATCTTAGTGCTACATTCAACACCATAGATCATGACATACTCATAGATCAATTACTAATCTATAGAGGCATTCAAGGGCAGGCTCTAAGATGGTTTAGATCGTACCTGTCCGATCGCTACCATTTTCTTTATTTAAATGGGGAATCATCTCATTTATCACCAGTAAAATGTGGAGTGCCACAAGGATCCGTCCTAGGTCCACTTATGTTTTCAATATACATGTTGCCTCTTTGTAATATTATTAGAAAATACGGAATTAGCTTCCACTGTTATGCTGATGATACTCAGCTATATATCTCAACGAGACCAGATTCAACTTCTAAATTATCTAATATAACAGAGTGTGTTAAAAATTTAAAAGATTGGATGACCAATAATTTTATCCTATTAAATTCGGATAAGACAGAGATATTAAATATTGCAACAAAAAAACGTACACAGAATCTTGTAATTACAGTCTGCAACTAGACGGATGTACTGTTACTACCTCTACAGTCAAAAATCTGGGTGTTATATTAGAAAGCAACTTGTCTTTTGAAAATCATATTTCCCATGTTACAAAAATTGCATTCTTCCATCTTAGAAACATTGCCAAGCTATGAAACACGTTATCGGTTTCTGAAGCAGAAAAGCTAGTTCATACATTCATGACCTCTAGACTGGACTATTGTAATGCACTTCTAGGTGGTTGTCCTGCTTCTTCAATAAACAAGCTACAGGTAGTCCAAAATTCAGCAGCTAGAGTCTTTACCAGGTCAAGAAAATATGATCATATTACCCCAATTTTACAGTCTCTGCACTGGCTACCTATTGAGTTCCATATCAGTTACAAATTATCATGACTTACCTATAAGGCCCTAAATGGTTTAGCTCCTGCGTACCTAACTAGCCTTATACCATGTTATAATTCGTCACGCTCCCTAAGGTCATAAAACGCTGTACTTTCGGTAGTTCCCAGGATAGCAAAGTCCACTAAAGGAGGTAGAGCTTTTTCACATTTGGCTCCCAAACTCTGGAATAGCCTTCCTGATAATGTGCGGGGTTCAGACACACTCGCTCTGTTTAAATCTATATATTAAAAATGCATCTCTTTCGCCAAGCATTCGAATAATGCAGCTCTTAAATTGTGAGTGTAGTTGCATCTGATCAAATGCGCATTCTTATTCTTTAGCTTGGGTTAAACTAATTAATTTTACTTTGTGGAACAGCAGCTATGCTGATGATGTCTCTATTTGTTTCTATGTTTTACTACGGGATGTAGGATTTACACAAGCTCCAGTCTGGATCCAGAACACCAGAGAAGAGATGATGCTGACCCTGATGCTTATCCTGAATCAACAAACAGAACTAACAAATATTGCTACAAGTGTGACTGCACCATAATAATTGCTGTTAATAATATTCACCGTCTGGCTGACTACGTCTTGTATTAATTTTCATACGCGCACAAACTGACAGTCACCACTTATAAGCTACTACTAAATATTGTAGAAACGTTATTTCCTTTAAAGTTGCTTTGTAATGATTTGTATTGTACAAAGCACAAAAAAATAAATAATTGAATTTAATTGAAAAGGCCCCCACCTTTCATTTCACCAATGAGAAACCTTTTAGCATGTTGCCTTACTTTCGTTTCACCAATGAGAAACCTTTTGGCATGTTCCCCGCCTTTCGTTTCACCAATGAGAAACCTTTTGGCATGTTCCCCGCCTTTCGTTTCACCAATGAGAAACCTTTTGGCGTGTTCCCCGTCTTTTGGCATGCCCATTGCTCCTACCTGCATGTAGCTTTTAAATGGTTTTGACTAGGTCCTGAGCTGTGTTTAACAAGAGATTATAAATAATCATACTCTTAAAAGCTATAACCACAAATAAGTAAATATATTAAACTTGTTCTTATGAATATTCATGAGATGATCCAACATATTATAAGTTGTATCATAATGCAGTCCTTATAATGCTTTAAGAATACCCTTATAATGTATAATATGGGCTTCATAGAAAGTGTTAATACAAAAATACTTGAACAGGACAGAATGAAATGGTATTATTCCAGGGCCTGAACAATTAAATCAATTTAATTATTAGGGTTTTGTAGCTACCCATAACTGCATAAAAATAAATAATGTGAAAAATATTATGTAACTATAAATATATCCTAATATAGCCCAAATGTGGCCCATCTGTATCCAAGCTGGGCACACATTCAGCCCATCAAAGTCCCCACTCTGAGCCCATGCCCAGTTGACACCCACATAGCCCAGATAAATCCCATGCGGGACCCACATGGACATGTTGGCTGGGAGAAAGACAATATCTATTAATATTTTTTTTTTAACCATTTCTGAGCACTTTATGGTTAGGAGTTATTCACAACAATATTCTACAACAACATTACGTTATATCTCAAGGTTTTAGTTGAAAACGTGTACAAATATTTATGCCGAAATCATAACATAACACGCGTCGCTATAGCAACTACAATTCGATTCACTTATGCTCGCCTGATGTCGCGTGCGCAAAAGCGCGAGCGCAAACATTTATCTTATACATTGAATTTTTATATACTTTTTATATTAACTTGTGAGATTTATTAATAAAGGCATAAATCAGTATATATCAGAGATGCTATAATGAGCTCTGGTTAAACTGAATTAGAGTTTATTAAGGTTTTCAAAAGTTTTGAACTCACGCACGCGAATTGTAGTTGCTATAGCGACGCGTGTTATGATCTGATCGATATCTGCTGGTTGAGAGACGAGGCGACTTCAGAGACTTCTGGAGAACATTTTCTGTGCTGAGATTGTGATTTTCGACGGAGTTCACAGAAGAGACTTTTATTTTAGGAGATCGGAGGATTTTTCTTTGAGTAGAGTTTTATTTTTGAAGGATTTCTGATTATTTCTGAGGAAAGACTTATTATATTTTTCTCTTCTTATTTCAGATTTTTCTTTCTTTCTTTCTTTCTTTCTTTCTGTAATTAATTAATTGATTAATTAATTACCTTTTTGTTGATTAATTTCTTGTTTTGATTGGAGTTTGGAGGAGTTTGTCAATGGCTCATTTGGGTGAAAGACGAGGTGAGTGTTTTAATTTAGTTTGTTTATTATTGGTATGTTATTATAGTACGATGTTGTTCATTGTGTTAATGAAGTGATGTGAAGAAATGTGTGCAGGTTAACTCATTTAATCACACATTTCTACCAGCTCACTGATCACATGTATTTTATTCCTTGTGTATGAAAATCAGTGAAATATGTGTTTAATTCTTTGACACAATTATAACGCTGGAAAATTATAGAGCTGCTCAAATGCAATTCAAGACAATTAAAATGTAAAGTAACCTAATTGGATGTGAGCAGTACCATTGGTGGTTGATTATTAATAAATGTTGCTAATAAAGGCTGTAAGTGTTTGATGTGTGTAATATTGCAGGCTCGGGCCGCTCCAGATCCAGGAGTGCTGCTGTCTCTCAGACGGATGATCAGGAGCTTGAGAGACGTGGCTCTGGTGACGGCGCTCAGGAACCGCTGCCAAACCCAAACCAGCCGCTGAGCCAAGGGCTGCCTGGATACATCGCACCTCTGCCTTCAGAGTTGGCCGTTTCTGTGTCCACAGATCAGCCTCACAGGAAGAGGAAGTGGCAGAGCGGCAGCCAGGAGGATGAGCATCCGTCTCCTTCATACAGAAGAGCTGCCAAACGCTCCCGCAGAGGTCAGATACACTCATATTAAACACCTGATTAAAGACTCACTCAATGATTAGTCACTGAAAATGTTCTTCAGCTGAATTACAGTAACGTTCTGTAACAGGTTTAGATGCTGCAGCATGTTTTCTGTTAAAGACGTTTCTTGTGATCTTGTGTGTTGCAGAAGCGTATGTGAAGGGCCCATTGCTGGGGCGAGGAGGATTCGGCTCTGTGTATGCTGGGACCCGCAGGTCTGATGGACTGCCAGTGAGACATTTTCTTACCTCCTGCAGTTAAACAGCTTTTAGAAATGTTGATGTCAGTAAATGTCCCTCATGGGTGATAATTAGGCAGCGTGGTTTACTGTGCTTCATCTGTCTACAGGTTGCCATCAAGTACGTCTTTAAGAACGAGGAACACAGAGACTGAGAGTTGTGAGTTGAGAGTGAATCTGTTGCTCTGTTTGGTCTGATTCAGCGCTGGATATAACGGAGCGTTTGTCCTGCAGGAAGGTCAGGGTCGGCTGCCGCTGGAGGTGGCGTTGATGACCCTGGTCAATTCGGCTCCTGCCTGCCCCAACGTCCTGAAGCTGCTGGAGTGGTTTGACCGTCCCAGACGCTACACCATGATCCTGGAGCGCCCGCTTCCTTGCCAAGATCTGGAGAGTTTCTGTGAGGAGAACGGACGCCTGGAGGAGAGTCTGGCCAAGAAAGTGCTGCTGCAGCTGATCACGGCGCTGAAACACTGCGAGAGCCGTGGAGTCCTGCACCGGGACGTCAAACCAGAGAACCTGCTGATCTCCACAGACTCACATGACATCAAGCTGCTGGACTTCGGCTGTGGAGATCTGCTGAAAGACTCGGCCTACAAACACTTTGCAGGTTGGATTGATCTCCCTGCAGTGATCTGTGTTTGTTTGTGGACTTTTGATGATCGAGCGAAGGGAATCTGTTTGGACTGGGGCCTCTTCAGATGATGTTTGTGGTCTTGTTGGGTCTCTCAGGCACTCTTCAGTACGCCCCTCCTGAGTGGTTTCGGCATCACCGTTATCATGCGGGACCGGCTACGGTTTGGTCAGTGGGGGTGACGCTCTACAACATCCTGTGCAGCTGTTTCCCCTTCAGAGGCGCATTGAGGGTCACCTCCAAAAGCAGACTGCTCTTTCCTAGAGAGCTGTCGACAGGCAAGAGACAGAAATCAGGTCCAGATCCAGGTGAAGCGTGTGGTTTTGTGTTCCTGAACACTGTGTTGTGTGTAACAGAGTGCCGTCAGCTGATTCGCTGGTGCCTCAGTGCAGCGGCATCAGATCGGCCCAGTTTAGACGACATTGAGCGCCACCCCTGGTTACACTGAGCAGGTGGCCAGTGACACACACTTATCTGACTCACAGCAGTCATGGCTGGATTGTCTTGTTAGGATCAGACTAGATAAATGCTTCTGATTGTTTGTATAGGGTGAGCAGGAGTGACACAGGAAGTGCAGAGAACAGCTTCCTGATCACCTACAGAAAGAGCAGAGGATCATGGACTAATGGCCGCCACACAATGAAGGGTTTTGATCCTCTGCTCCAGTCTGTGAGGGGCTCTGTGTGGATGCCGGAGGAGTCTGAACACACAGCAGCTGAAACCTCAGCCCGACGGGCCACAGATCAATATGTGTAGTTTCTCCACAAATACAGTCGAGAGAAGGGAGAAAAGTGTCAAGAAGCAGAACAGGATCAGAAAGAGTCTGGGGCAGAGTGTTAACTAGCATAATGTATTCATGGAAAAAAGTCCACTTGGTGTTAGACAGAATTTAAGTCACCAAAAAATTAAGATGTAAATTCACCTAGTCCCCACAATGTTTACGGAATAGAAATGTTGAAATTTTACACATTCAAAAGCAATGAATATAATTAAATCAAATTGTGACAAAATGTTAAAGAATGACTTTGCTTTGACTCATTTTAACAAAGTAACATAAACAAGCAGGAAGCTTACTCAATTAGGCCCTAGTCTCTGCTTTTTATTATTTTCATTTTTAGTTTAGTAACTTTAACTTCTGCTTTAAAATTATAATTTTTGTTTTAAGATTACAATGTGATTTGTGATTTTAACCCTTTTTTTTGCACATAATACATGCTTACATTCACTTTATTTGTTTATAAAAAAAAATTTATAAGGAGTTTTTCATAAAGTGTACTCGACTTTTTATTTTATTTTTTAAAATGTCATAAAAAAATAGCAAAACCTAACTAAACAGTTCCATAAAACAGTAAACTGTTTACCCCCCGCCCCCCTCGACCGCCCGCCACACTGATGGTACTTAAAACAAATTTCCAAGGTTGGCAGGTCGGCATTTGTACTCTTTAGGTACATTCGTGTAACTTGATTTTTCTGTGTGTATTTTTGTTTTAATTTCATATTTTAAATAGTTTTATATATATATATATATATATATTTGTTATTATTCAGCTACCATCAGAGCTGCTCAGACATTCTTCTAGATGTTGTCTATAAAGAAGGAGAAGGAGGCTTTCTCACTCTGTCACTAGTGTGCAGAAAGTTTTATGGCATCAGTTTTCAAAGAAGAGCTCACTTTACCTGGCTGGACATTATGTATATTTACAATTTTATTAACTGAACAAGTTTTTTAAAGATATTTAGAAAGTTTATTACATTAATTCAGAGATTTTATTTACATGTATTTATTTTCGTAGGAATCGTTGACTGGAAGTCTGTCGGTCCAGATGTGAGGTGTGATGGCTGCAGATGCATCTACAAAAACACCACTGGATACTGTGGCCATGAAACGAAGGGGGTCTTCACAGCGTTCTGTTCAGACGAAGAGCTTGCTGGCTTCTGTTCTATAGACTGCTACTTCCGCATAAATGAATGAATGAATGAGTGGTTTATTTATTTATTTATTTTATTTGACTTGAATTGGCAACTGAAACTAAAATCTAAATAAATGTTTTAGTGGATAAAGCTGTGTCTGCTACCTTTATTAAAAAGGTTAAGCATTATTCTTTGATAAAGCTTTGTCTGTTTGCTAAATTGGTTAATGTCACTTGACAGAGGTTAACTAAACTCTTATGACACTTTTTTTTGTTTTGTCAACTATATATTTTTCTCTATCAGGCAGAAGGCCTCCAAAATTCTTAAAAGAATTTGCAGATTTCCTCCCAGACCTTCTGGTTACAGTTGATAAGTTGCTAATCATGGGAGATTTTAATATTCACGTTGACAATTCAAATGATGCATTAGGACTTGCGTTTACTGACCTAATAAACTCTTTTGGAGTCAAGCAAAATGTCACCGAGCCCACTCATCGTTTTAATCATCGCTAGATTTAATTATATCGCATGGAATCGATCTTACTGATATAGAAATCGTATAAAAAATTGTATAAGTGTTGTTTCAAGAAATTGAATAAAGAGATGAGAAAAAATAAATAAATAACAAATGACCTGCTTCTTGCGACAGTTCAAGGCTGCATCTCATTGCTAGTTTTACTTGATCTTAGTGCTACATTCAACACCATAGATCATGACATACTCATAGATCAATTACTAATCTATAGAGGCATTCAAGGGCAGGCTCTAAGATGGTTTAGATCCTACCTGTCCGATCGCTACCATTTTCTTTATTTAAATGGGGAATCATCTCATTTATCACCAGTAAAATGTGGAGTGCCACAAGGATCCGTCCTAGGTCCACTTATATTTTCAATAATCAATCAATCAATCACCTTTATTTATATAGTGCTTTAAACAAAATACATTGCGCCAAAGCACTGAACAACATTCATTTGGAAAACAGTGTCTCAATAATGCAAAATGATAGTTAAAGGCAGTTCATCATTGAATTCATTGATGTCATCTCTGTTCAGTTGAAATAGTGTCTGTTTTAATTTGCAATCAAGTCAACGATATCGCTGTAGATGAAGTGACCCCAACTAAGCAAGCCAGAGGCGACAGCGGCAAGGAACCGAAACTCCATCGGTGACAGAATGGAGAAAAAAACCTTGGGAGAAACCAGGCTCAGTTGGGGGGCCAGTTCTCCTCTGACCAGACGAAACCAGTAGTTCAATTCCAGGCTGCAGCAAAGTCAGATTGTGCAGAAGAATCATCTGTTTCCTGTGGTCTTGTCCTGGTGCTCCTCTGAGACAAGGTCTTTACAGGGGATCTGTATCTGGGGCTCTAGTTGTCCTGGTCTCCGCTGTCTTTCAGGGCAGTAGAGGTCCTTTCTAGGTGCTGATCCACCATCTGGTCTGGATACGTACTGGATCCGGGTGACTGCAGTGACCCTCTGATCTGGACACAGACTGGATCTGGTGGCCACGGTGACCTCGGAACAAGAGAGAAACAGACAAATATTAGCGTAGATGCCATTCTTCTAATGATGTAGAAAGTACGGTGTTATGTGAAGTGTTCCGGTTCCAGTTTACCTAATTAATGCAGCCTAAAAATCCTTTAACGGATTTGGATATTAAAAGCATATTAGTATGTTATGTGTATGCCAGGTTAAAGAGATGGGTCTTTAATCTAGATTTAAACTGCAAGAGTGTGTCTGCCTCCCGAACAATGTTAGTTAGGTTATTCCAGAGTTTAGGCGCCAAATAGGAAAAGGATCTGCCGCCCGCAGTTGATTTTGATATTCTAGGTATTATCAAATTGCCTGAGTTTTGAGAACGTAGCGGACGTAGAGGAGTATAATGTAAAAGGAGCTCATTCAAATACTGAGGTGCTAAACCATTCAGGGCTTTATAAGTAATAAGCAATATTTTAAAATCTATACGATGTTTGATAGGGAGCCAGTGCAGTGTGGACAGGACCGGGCTAATATGGTCATACTTCCTGGTTCTAGTAAGAACTCTTGCTGCTGCATTTTGGACTAGCTGTAGTTTGTTTACTAAGCGTGCAGAACAACCACCCAATAAAGCATTACAGTAGTCTAACCTTGAAGTCATAAATGCATGGATTAACATTTCTGCATTTGACATTGAGAGCATAGGCCGTAATTTAGATATATTTTTGAGATGGAAAAATGCAGTTTTACAAATGCTAGAAACGTGGCTTTCTAAGGAAAGATTGCGATCAAGTAGCACACCTAGGTTCCTAACTGATGACGAAGAATTGACAGAGCAACCATCAAGTCTTAGACAGTGTTCTAGGTTATTACAAGTAGAGTTTTTAGGCCCTATGATTAACACCTCTGTTTTTTCTGAATTTAGCAGTAAGAAATTACTCGTCATCCAATTTTTTATATCGACTATGCATTCCATTAGTTTTTCAAATTGGTGTGTTTCACCGGGCTGCGAGGAAATATAGAGCTGCGTATCATCAGCATAACAGTGAAAGCTAACACCATGTTTCCTGATGATATCTCCCAAGGGTAACATATAAAGCGTGAAGAGTAGCGGCCCTAGAACTGAGCCTTGAGGTACTCCATACTGCACTTGTGATCGATATGATACATCTTCATTCACTGCTACGAACTGATGGCGGTCATATAAGTACGATTTAAACCATGCTAATGCACTTCCACTGATGCCAACAAAGTGTTCAAGTCTATGCAAAAGAATGTTGTGGTCAATTGTGTCAAACGCAGCACTAAGATCCAATAAAACTAATAGAGAGATACACCCACGATCAGATGATAAGAGCAGATCATTTGTAACTCTAAGGAGAGCAGTTTCAGTACTATGATACGGTCTAAATCCTGACTGGAAATCCTCACATATACCATTTTTCTCTAAGAAGGAATATAATTGTGAGGATACCACCTTTTCTAGTATCTTGGACAGAAAAGGGAGATTCGAGATTGGTCTATAATTAACTAGTTCTCTGGGGTCAAGTTGTGGCTTTTTTATGAGAGGCTTAATAACAGCCAGTTTGAAGGTTTTGGGGACATGTCCTAATAACAATGAGGAATTAATAATAGTCAGAAGAGGACCTATGACTTCTGGAAGCACCTCTTTTAAGAGCTTAGATGGTATAGGGTCTAACATACATGTTGTAAGTTTAGATGATTTAACAAGTTTATACAATTCTTCCTCTCCTATAGTAGAGAATGAGTGGAACTGTTCCTCAGGGGGTCTATAGTGCACTGTCTGATGCGAAACTGTAGCTGACGGCTGAATGGTTGCAATTTTATCTCTAATAGTATCGATTTTAGAAGTAAAGTAGTTCATAAAGTCATTACTGCTGTGGTGTTGGGAAATGTCAACACTTGTTGAGGCTTTATTTTTCGTTAATTTAGCCACTGTATTGAATAAATACCTGGGGTTATGTTTGTTTTCTTCTAAAAGAGAAGAAAAGTAATCAGATCTAGCAGTTTTTAATGCTTTTCGGTAGGATATGCTACTTTTCCGCCAAGCAATACGAAATACCTCTAGTTTTGTTTTCCTCCAGCTGCGCTCCATTTTTCGGGCTGCTCTCTTTAGGGTGCGAGTATGCTCATTATACTATGGTGTCAAACTGTTTTCCTTAACCTTTCTTAAGCGTAAAGGAGCAACTGTATTTAAAGTGCTAGAAAAGAGAGAGTCCATAGTTTCTGTTACATCATCAAGTTGTTCTGAGGTTTTGGATATGCTAAGGAATTCGGATACATCAGGAAGATAACTTAAAAAGCTGTCTTTTGTGGTAGAAGTGATGGTTCTTCGATACTTGTAACAAGAAGTAGAATTTACAATTTTGGCTATATGAAGTTTACACAGAACTAAATAATGATCTGAGATATCATCACTTGGCTGAATAATTTCAACACTATCAACATCAATTCCACGTGACAGTATTAAATCTAGAGTATGATTTCGACAATGAGTAGGTCCTGAAACGTGTTGTCTAACACCAATAGAGTTCAGAATGTCTATAAATGCTGATCCCAATACATCTTTTTCATTATCGACATGGATATTAAAATCACCAACTATTAAGACTTTATCTGCAGCCAGAACTAACTCGGATGTAAAATCACCAAACTCTTTAATAAAGTCTGTATGGTGCCCTGGTGGCCTGTATACAGTAGCCAGTACAAACATAACAGGGGATTTATCATTAACATTGGTTTCTCTGGATAATGTTATATGAAGCACCATTACTTCAAACGAGTTATACTTGAAGCCTGCCCTCTGAGAAATCCTGAAAACGTTATTATAAATTGAAGCAACACCTCCCCCTTTGCCTTTTAGACGCGGCTCGTGTTTATAACAATAATCTTGGGGGGTGGACTCATTTAAAATAATGTAATCATCAATATACATGTTGCCCCTTTGTAATATTATTAGAAAATACGGAATTAGCTTCCACTGTTATCCTGATGATACTCAGCTATATATCTCAATGAGACCAGATTCAACTTCTAAATTATCTAATATAACAGAGTGTGTTAAAAATGTAAAAGATTGGATGACCAATAATTTTATCCTATTAAATTCGGATAAGACAGAGATATTAAATATTGCAACAAAAAAATGTACACAGAATCTTGTAATTACTATCTGCAACTAGACGGATGTACTGTTACTACCTCTACAGTCAAAAATCTGGGTGTTATATAAGAAAGCAACTTGTCTTTTGAAAATCATATTTCCCATGTTACAAAAATTGCATTCTTCCATCTTTGAAACATTGCCAAGCTATGAAACATGTTATCGGTTTCTGAAGCAGAAAAGCTAGTTCATGTATTCATGACCTCTAGACTGGACTATTGTAATGCACTTCTAGATGGTTGTCCTGCTTCTTCAATAAACAAGCTACAGGTAGTCCAAAATTCAGCAGCTAGAGTCCTTACCAGGTCAAGAAAATATGATCATATTATCCCAATTTTACAGTCTCTGCACTGGCTACCTATTGAGTTCCATATAAGTTACAAATTATCATTACTTACCTATAAGGCCCTAAATGGTTTATGTGCTGGACTGAATTGATTTTGATTTATTAGAAATGTTTATTATTTTGTATGTGTCTGTTTTGAAAAGTAGTCACTTATACTCTCTTAGTTCAGGAAACAGGAAATGTGAGTAGTACTGCAGTAGTTCATCAAAATGTGGTAGCTGTTTGGCTAATCCTTAAACATCATCCTTCTTTGCATCTGTTAGACGCAACGTCTGTAAGTACATAGTGTTAAATTTATTGTGTGATTCTTTAAGAAGGTTATTTTGACATTAAGATGGATATTTTCTTAGCTTAATTATCTTTACATAATCATTGTTAATAATTTCATACTTAGTAATTGTATCCTTTGTGTATTTTACAGTTTCACAGTTGATTCATAAACTTCATAAACGACTTGACGTCTCCATCGAGGTTTTTTGAGTGACTGTTTAACTTACTGGATAGTTAGACGCCAGAAGTCTAATAAGGCCAGTACAGTGAAAAGACGTTAATACATCAGACTGAGAAGGACGTTCATGAATCACATGGAATCAAGGTTTAAATATTCCAAAGATTCTACCACATCAACCTGATTTTTTGCATGTGATCAAGTCTCATGTAAGTATGGCAGAAGGTCAGACAGATTTAGTGGATCTTAAAGGCACAGCTGAAGATGTGCACTCTGTCAGCACACGTTCCTCAAAAACATCCAGACGTTCTTCAAGAGCATCCAGTTGTCACTCAAGTGCCAGCATAGCTGTTTTCAAGGCACGAGCAAAAGCAGAAGCCGCACAAGCCAGAGCAGCGTACGCTAAAAAAGAAATAGAATTGAAAGTTGAACAGGCACGTCTTCAAGCAACACTGGAAGCTTTGCAAGAAGAGAAGGAAAAGGATGCTGCTTTGGCAGAAGCCCAGGTACTGGAAGAAGCATTTCTGGAAACAGAACGTAGTGCAGCCAGTAGAGTATCGGTGCCTGTTCCCATCGAGGACAGCCGAAATCGTACAGCAAATTATGTAAAAATACAATCTGAGATTAGTAGTGGTACACTGCCCTCTAGTGGAGAGAAAGAAACGCAACCAAAACTTCAATCTTCTCAATTTGTTAGTCCAATTAAAAGTGAAACTGATTTCAAGGACTTACCAATTAGTTCACAAAACATGGACTTTAGTGTAGACATGTTTCAAGATGCCACCCAAACGCAGGCTTCTCCTCGTTGCTACCAAATACAGAGTGGACCTTCTGATAAAGGAGATTCCTTGTCCATTACCTATGACCTTGCAAAGTATCTAGCTCGTACACAGCTTGTGTCAGCAGGGCTTACTTATTTTGATGATAAACCCATTAATTACTGGGCATGGAAATCATCTTTCCAGGGTGCAATTTCTGGCCTGGGTCTTTCACCAGCAGAAGAACTAGATCTCTTGATTAAATACCTGGGTAAAGAATCTTCTGAGCATGCACGGAGACTGAAAGCTGTTAATATCAGAAGCCCGGCAGCTGCACTGATAATGACATGGCAGAGACTTGAGGAAATATACGGTTCTCCAGAAGCAATTGAACTTGCTCTTTTTGCTAAACTGGAAAACTTCCCAAGAGTAACAAACAAAGACCCACAAAAGCTTCGAGATTTAGGAGACATCCTCTCTGAACTAGAAGCTGCAAAGCTTGAGGGATACTTACCAGGTCTGGCATATTTGGACACTTCTAAGGGAGTGAACCCTATTGTTGAGAAACTTCCCTATAATATTCAAGAAAAATGGATGTTGTTTGGATCTAAATATAAACAAGAGCATCGTGTTGCTTTCCCACCTTTCTCAGTGTTTGCAAATTTTGTCCGCTCAGAAGCAAAAGCACGCACAGATCCCAGTTTTAGTACGTTTCCTCATGCAAAATATGAGAAAGGAGAAAGATTCGAGAAACAAAGACAAATTCCAATATCCGTTCACAAGACTCAAGTTAGTACCTCAACTAAAGTACAATCTGAACAGAAAAAGAGATCAGTTAGTCCAAATCAGATTTGCCCAATGCATGGAAAACCTCATCCTTTAAGAAGATGCAGAGGGTTTAGAGAGAAATCTCTACAAGAGAGGATGCAGTTCCTGAAAGAGCAGTCTGTGTGTTACCGTTGCTGTTCTTCTACAGGCCATATCGCCAAAAACTGCACTGTGGAAATTCAGTGCAAAGAATGCGGTAGTGACCATCACCTTTCAGCTCTTCATCCAGGTCCTGCACCATGGAAATCGCAGGCATTTACC